>NC_142929.1:129117327-129174827 GCF_046866305.1 Octopus bimaculoides | reverse complement strand
CCACATGATGATGTTTTATGTGGAAGCTATCATGTTGTACATAATCCTCTTTTAATGTTTGAATTTATAAACTATGTAGAAATTTGTGTATTTTTTGTCTTTTATTGTTTTTTTTATTTGTTTCAGTCAATGGACTGCAGCCATGCTGGGGTACTTCCTTGGAGGCTTTAGTCAAATAATCCACCTCCAGTATTTATTTTTTAAGTCTAAATTATGGGAATGTAAACATACCAACAATAGTTGTCAAGCAGTGGTGGGGCAAGGTACAAACACGAAAACACACACACACGCGTACATACACACACACACACACACACACACACACACACACACAAGGTGGTGAGTTCAAATTCCGCTGAGGCTGGCTTTGATTTTTATCCTTTCAGGGTCAATTAAATAAGTACCAGTTGAGCACTGAGGTCGATATAATCGACTTAATCCGTTTGTCTGTCCTTGTTTGTCCCCTCTATGTTTAGCCCCCTATGGGTAGTAAAGAAATAACACACACACACACACACACACACACACACACACACACACACATGTAATATTCTATTTGGTTGATTCAGATTCTTGCTACTCTGCGCTTTGCTTTTGGCTGTACAAGGTCAGACTAGTAAGAGACAGGATTAACCAAAATGAAATATAATTACTCTCTACAATGTTACCAAATACTCTTTCTTTCAACAGTCAACATTAAATATATATAGGGGGAGGATTCACAAAAAAGACAAAAGACGAAGACAGCTGGTGTAGACAACATAATCAATACAAAAAGATACTATAATGATATATTAATATATTAAAGCATATTAAACACATTATAGTATAAGTAGGCTCACTAGCAATTAAAAGCCAAAAAGGAATTAATAAATAAAGATTGCAAAATAGCACCAGTGATTGCTAAAAATAAGAGTCAAAATTTAACATTGAAAGCCACAAAAAGGTTAGTGTTCTTGTGGCTTTCAGAGTTAATTTTGACTCTTATTTTTAGCATTCGCTGGTGCAATTTCCACCCTTTATTTATTACACACGCACGCACGCACACACACACACACACACACACACACACACACACACACACACACACGCACGCATGCACACATGCACACACACACACACACACACACACACACACACACAATTTCCACCCTTTATTTATTACGCACACTCGCACGCATGCACATACACACACACACACACACACACAAATTTCACCCTTTATTTATTACACAAACACACACACACACATACAGATGGATTCTTTTGTGAATGACAAATAAAGCAGTAATCATGTTCTATGGACATGCACATGTCTCTTGAGGCCTGCTGGTGCCTTGCAAACCTTTTGACAAAGTGAACAAGTCGAGGACTCACTTTGCTCAAGTGCTTGTGGATCATTTACGATGTATTTTCTTGAGTGGATGGCAAGGCCTGCTTTGCTTCATGCCAATGTGCCTTCCAGTTATTTTATTCCACATGGGTAGAAATAAAGGAATTATAGAAGTTGAAAATGCGCTGAGAATAGTCAAAATATTTTTTATTATTATACAAGGTGTCCACAAAGTCTGGGTACATAGGGGGATTAACACATACTTTAAGAAATTATTATTTCTTATATTTAATTGTTTATGTTATGATTTTATTTACTCCATGTACCCAGACTTTGTGGACACCCTGTATTTAAAGATTTAACTTCTTTCACAGTTTATACTGTGACTACATTACCCCTAACATCTGGCCACCCAACTCCCTAGACTGCAACCCCCTTGGTTATTATGTGTAGGGCACAGTTGAGTGGGAGACCAACAAAACTTGTAGCACCAAAGATGAACTGAAGGCAAAGATTATTGCAGCATTCACCAACTTAAACGAGGAAACTGTCCAGAAGAATTGAATGAAATTCCAAAGTCGTCTAGAGGTCATGGTTGAAGTCAATGGAGATTTTATTGAACAAATTTATTCTTTAGTGTTTCAAGATATTTTTATGTGATTTTGGTAAATATATCTGTTAAAATGAGATGTCAATGTTATTTTAATTTTTGCAGTTTATTCACCACACCCTGTATGATCGGTCTCTATGTATTTCTATCTATCAGTTTCATTCACAATGCATTGGTTGGCCTGGTGCTATAGTTGAAGACACTTCCCTTAGGTGCTGCACAGTGGAACTGAACCTGAAACCATGTGATTTCAAAGGGAACTTCTTAACCACTTGGCCATGTGTATAATATTTTAAACATTATGTCAGCCATAGTTTTTATATGTATCCAGTTTACTTGCCAAATAAGAACAACAACAGGAATGATAGCACACTCAAATTATTAAATAAAACTTTAGGAAGTATTTCTTGTTTACTCAAGTCATAGCAGTGTTTTTTTTTTAAATCACTTCTCATTGATACAAGTGCATAATAACACATACACATGAAACTATTCTAGTCTCATTGAGACACTTCAACAAAGTTGTGCCAACAATAACTGGAAACAAATGCATTCACTTAAAAAAAAAGAAGATAAAATCAAAAACAAAAGGAAAAATTATACCAAGCATTTATTTCCCTGAAATTTCCTGTGTTTAATATTGTATAGTCGTTAGTAGTTTAGTTATTAAGTGTTCTGTCATTCACACAAGAGACTCTGGTATTTTATCATTTAAGATATTGAACATGAATTTTTTGGTTTTATTTTCGCTAGATGTGTTATAAGGAAGTGTAATGACATTATTGTTATGCGGTAGAGAAGGGGTTATTTTGAGCTAAATGTTATATAATTTGGTAAATTTGAATACACTTTTATAAAATGCAAGTATTTTATGGTTAATGGCTAGTACGACAAATAGAATAGATGAAAATAATACAGATGGTTGTATTAATAGCATATACTGATGTTCATGGATGAGAGTTATATAGTATTAAAAGTTCCAAATGTGAGAACAAACTAAATGATCATTATATGAAATATGAATACAAAAAAAAAAAGAAGAAAGGAAACAAAGAAAAATATTTTAGAGAGGATGTGTTATGGTGTTATGGACATATGAACATATGGAAAAGTTGTTTTGATTAAGATAAAAAGAGTCTGTGTGAAATATATTTGTGTAAAAAGCAAATTAGGCATGAAAACAGCAAGACAATGGAGTCTGAAATATGAGAAAGTTTTCAACTTTCACTTTCATTATGGTTTCTGATAGTGAGTCAGATAAGGATTAACCTTCATTTAATAGATCTTGTAATATTTAATAGACTGCTATTTCTGCTCATGAGCTGCTGGTCAGCATTAACTATTGATTCAATAGAGGAGAAAAATAAATGAGCCTAAATATAACTCCAGGTAGTAAGGAATACTATGATGGGAGTTGGTGCTAAATAGAATGATTAGTTTAGGACAGCAGATGCCAAGCTTCTAGTGCGACAGCTGTGACGGTAATTGGGAAAAACTGGGAAAAACCAGTCATCTATGTCCTACATTTATTGAATTTGGAAAAGCATGGGGTAGGGGGTGGGATCCCAACTCTTCTTCTCTCTATTAATCATTGATTCCTGAAACCTTTTGTATCATAAATCCAAGCCTGGTTTCCTCTCTCGTGTGCACGCTGCAAAATTAATTAGAATGGTAGATGATTAAAAGCTAGAAGATGCATGTACTGGAAAACAAAAAGTGATCCTTTTTTTTTAAACTACAACTATTTGATAGCCAGGATCTCCATAGGCAACCAATAAATAAATAAATAAAATAATTAAATAAATGATAAAAAATAGATAAATAGTCCCAGCCATAATGTAAATGGTGTTTAATAGTTTGCATAGAGAAATTATTATATCCAGATTCTCAAAATAGCAACAGCAGCAACAGCAGCAGCAACAGATATTACTTGTGCATTATTTCTCTTCTCCTTTCTCTTCACCTTCTTTCCCCTACTCTCTCTCTTTCTCTCTCTCTCTCTTTCTCTCTCTCTCTCTCTCTCTCTCTCTCTCTCTCTCTCTCTCTCTTACTTAGGTTTGCATATTTTTTCATGTACACATTTGTTTTAATCCTAAATGTCTATTGTATTTATCTTATTTATCTATAACAATTATATGCATGCATAAATATTGATAAGCATCAGTAGATTTTACATGGCATTGCCTTTACACGAATACACAATAGATATAATCAGTAGATGAGATTAATACTGTATGTCTACATCGAAAATAAAACTAATTATCAAACAATCACCCCTTCAACATTCCCCACTTTGTTTTTTTCTTTATATATATACATTAAAAAAATAAAAATACAAACATGCTTCACATTTTGATTAAGGAAATTATTTTAAGAAACATCACTATTGCTTTTGATGGACAGGTTATCAGTCAGAAATGTAAATACCAAAGTTTACAAGCTATACACATACAGTTCAGTTTTCATGTGACTTGAACAGTTTATGATGACATTTACATTCCAACAGAGAACATTCCTATAGATAAATGGGATCCATTGTCTCCAGTTATCTCATAATACAATTCTGGTGACCAGTTTTATCTTAGCATTGCATCTTAATCATTTGGTCTTGTAATAGCAATCAGTGATATGATATCCAAACTCATTTATTATGTAGTGTGTTAATAAAAGTGACCATCATCAGCAACAAAGATAGAGTTTTAGTTGTTTAATAAATGAAGTTTGTTGGCTCTTCTGTTCTTTCATCATGAGAAAGAATCTAAAACAGTGTTTAATAATTAGTTACAACATTATAAGTTCTCATTAGATGCCATGATTAATTGTGAAAGTAATCTGCTACTGGCAAAGTTGTCCTGTTTACATTGACTTTTACTTGGATGTATGAAAATGCTTTATTCTTATCCTTGATTGATTTTGAAATATATTTTGAAAACAAAGGTGCAAGAATGACTGTATGGTTCAGAAATGTCCTTCCCAGTCATGTCGTTTCAGGTTCAATCCAACTGCTTGGCATATTGGGTTTCTTTCTTATACTGTAGACCAGGACAAACTAATAACTTTTGAACGAATCTGGTAAATAGAAACTGCACAGAAGCTATTATATGAGGATATAATTGTTTATAATAATAGCAGTGGCTTAGCATGCATAAAGAATCTGTAACAGTAAAAAATCATCAATTAATAATTAAAGGTACTAATAAGCAGTACCAGCATGCTAAATATAGCTGTCAAAATGACCACACCACAAATTTTCCCTTAAACACAAAGGTGAAAGCGGGCAAATGTATATATCATCATCATCATCATCATCATCATCATCATCATCATTTAGCATCTGTTGTCGAAGCTGGCATGGGTTGAACGGTTTGACCAGGGCTGGCAAGCTGGAAAGCTGCACCAGACCCCATTCTGATTTGGCATGGTTTCTACAGCTGGATAACCTTTCATGACAACCACTCCAAGAGTGTAATGGGTGCTTTTACATGCCAATTTGCATGACACCGGTTTCTGTCCTGACTGCAATTTTACTTGGCTTGATGGGCCTTCTTCTTAAGCATGACATAATGCTAAAGGTCTCGGTCATGTGCCACAAGCATCAGCCACTTTGCTTCCGTGAGGCTCAATGCTTGAAAGGTGCTTTTTATGTGCCACCAGCGTGAGTGCCAGTTACATGACACCAGCATCAGCCATGACTATGATTTCACCTTGCTTGACGGGTCTTCTCAAGCACAGCTTGTCACCGAAGGTCTCAGTCACTAGTCATTGCCTCTTTGAGGCCCAAAGCTCAAAGATCATGCTTCACCACTTTGTCCCTTGTCTTCCCGGGTCTTCCTCTATCACAGGGTCCCTCCACAGTTAGAGATCGGCACTTCTTTACACAGCTGTCCTCATCCATATGCATCACATGACCAACCCAATGCAGTTGTCTCTCTTGCACACCACATCTGATGCCTCTTATACCTGACTTTTCTCTCAAGATGCCTACACTCTGTTGAACATGCACACTGACATTGCACATCCAGCAAAACATACTGGCTTCATTTCCTTCAAGTCTACCCATCAGACTCAAATGGCTGAAGATGCATAACTTCCCTACAGTTGTAGAGAGGTTATGGGCCTTCAGCTATTTGAATCTGATGGGTTGCCTTTACTGCTAAATGCTTTATAGATGCAAAACCAATGATCACTCTATAACCGACCAACACTTTTAACTTCATAAAACATATATTACTGGTCTAATATTTTAGATCGTACTTCTTGTTTGGATATATGAACTACTGATAATTTATATTTGTATGTATGTATGTATGTATGTATGTATGTATGTATGTATGTATGTATACAGACACACACACACTCACACACACACCCATATGCTACAGGCTTCTTTCAGTTTCTGTCTAACAAATCCATATAACAAGGCTTTGGTTGACCTGAGGCTATAGTAGAGGATACTTGTCCAAGGTGCCACACAGTGGAACTGAACCTGGAACTATGTTGTTAGGAAGCAAGCATCTTACCACATAGCTATGCTGCACCTATCCACACAGCCATGCTGTGCCTATCCACACAGCCACACTGTGTCTATCCACACAGCTACACTGCACCTATATCTATCTATCTATCTATCTATCTATCTATCTATCTATCTATCTATCTATCTATCTATCTATCTATATCTATATATATATATATATACATTATCCATTTTAGTTGATCTTCCAATTAAATGTAAGATAATGACATGGTTAAATAATACCATGTGATCTACAAGACTGGCTGGTTTGAAAAAATTATGGTGACTGCTCTTTGTATGTATATGTGTGTGTATTGTGTGTGTGTGTGCACACACATGCATTTGTGTCTGCAAGTGTGTGTAAGTGAGTGTATGCTTCTTGATGTTTATGTCTTACTGTTCTACAACCAATATTGGTTTCTTTACATGTCCTGTAACTTCGCAGTTTGGCAAAAGGCAACCAATAAATAAATAAATAAATAAATAAATAATGTCAGACAAATGCAAGTTGATTGACTAAAACAAAAACAAAAAAATCCTTCAGTACTGTTGAAATCCTTCCAGCATGACCACAGTCATGACTGAAACAAGAAAAAGATTATAAAAAATGAAAATATCCATAGTAAACTACAATTGTGTGTCTCTGGGTGATATTAGATATATTTCTAAGATGGCTTTAAAGAATAAAACATAAGCACCAGCCTGTTTAAGAATTAATATAACAACTCACTTTTTGTAACTTGAATTGTTTTACATTGATTCATTTCAATGTCGCAATTGGTGGAATCATTCTTGGAAAATTAGATAATTGGAAAACTGTATATTTGTTTATAGCTGAAACAAATGAATATGGGAGTGGTAGAAATTTCTTATGAGGAAGCTTGGGAGAAACAGAGTTATATACCTTGTCTGCAGGCACTACTTAATGATTGCAGTAAGGTTTGATTAGATAAATCTTTGTCAGTTGTCCTGCATATTAAACAAACAACCACTTGTTTTCAATAAATTAACTATAATATAATGTAATATTATTTATATGTGGTTATCTTGCTAAGATACATAGAATAGGCTCTTGTAATATTAAGTTCCTAGTGAGTAAATAAATAGATAAATAAGTAAATGAATAAGTATATGTATAATTTTGCACAATAGGAAATAAAATAATCTGATAAAATATTTATATTTTAGTGTGCAATGTGTATGAATGCATAAATGTAAACATATATTATATTACACCTTTACACACACACACACACACACACACACACACACACACATACACACACATACACACATGTATACACATATATCTACACATACACATGTATATATTCTCATATATCCTCAGACTGATTAGGGAAAAGAGGCAGATGATGCTAAGATATGAAAGGAGTTTACAGCTGCTGTCCACATGCATGTTTATAACTGTCCATTGCAGGCTTGAGTACAGGAAATTCAGTATTGTATACAACACCCTAACCATTTCCAACAGAGAGATATTACTAGAATTGCTCTCAAAGAAGAAAAATAAAAGACTAACCTTTGCTTCCAATAAGAAGGTAGCAAAAGCCAGAGGGAATTTGGAGAAAGCAGTCCAGAAATATCAAAGTCCATTAGGAATAATCTTTTCTACTCTAGGTACAAGGCCCGAAATTTTGGGGGAGGGGGAAGTCGATTACATCGACCCTAGTATGCAACTGGTACTTAATTTATCGACTCCAAAGTCGACCTCGGCGGAAATTGAACTCAGAACATAATGGCAGACGAAATACCGCTAAGTATTTTGTCCGCCGTGCTAACGATTCTGCCAGCTCACCACTTTAGTCTATTACGAATATTGAAAAGAATCCTGGTTCAACTAAGGTCACTCTTTATGAAGAATATAAGGAGACACAAGAAGCACACAGTAAACATTGGTTTCAAATTTTGGCACAGGGCCAATATTTTCAGGGGAGTGGGTAAGCCAATTACATCAACCTCAGTGTTCAACTGGTACTTATTTTATTGACCCCAGAAAGATGAAAGGCAAACTCAGTGGAAGGGAGTTTACAGCTGCTGTCCACAAGCATGTTTATAACTGTCCATTGCAGGCTTGAGTACAGGAAATTCAGTATTGTATAGAACCTCAGTGGAATTTGAGCTCTGAGTGTAATGGTGGATGAAATGCCATTAAGCATTTTGCCTATTGAGCTAATGATTCTGTCATCTCACTTTTTAAAAAAAATAGGTATTAGTACACATGGAAAAGGAACCCACTCCTCTTATTTTTGTGATAAGTGTGCTGACCAATAACACCAACATACCCAGTCGAGCATGCACTAAATATTCAGGAGTGGCTATGTGGTAAGTAGCTTGCTTACCAACCACATGGTTCCGGGTTCAGTCCCACTGCGTGGCATCTTGGGCAAGTGTCTTTTACTGTAGCCTCGGGCCGACCAAAGCCTTGTGAGTGGATTTGGTAGATAGAAACTGAAAGAAGCCCGTCGTATATATGTATATATATATATGTGTGTGTGTGTATGTTTGTGTGTCTGTGTTTGTCCCCCCAACATCACCTGACAACTGATGCTCGTGTGTTTACATCCCTGTAACTTAGCGGTTTGACAAAAGAGACCAATAGAATAAGTACTAGGCTTCCAAAGAATAAGTCCTGGGGTCGATCTGCTCGACTAAAGGCAGTGCTCCAGCATGGCCACAGTCAAATGACTGAAACAAGTAAAAGAGTAAAAGAGTAAAAGAGTAACCTATCTCAATGAGAACAAGTATGTTGCTGTCTGGATACCTCTGAGAGAACTTAACAACAATAGAGTTTCTCTAGTGACTTCCATTGTGTTGTGGTAACCCAATGACCCTTGTTTCAACCACAAAGTAGTAGATATCTTGTTGTTCTAAACTGACCCTTTCATCATAAAAGAGCTTTAAAACTATCTAAAACGGTTAAAAAAAACAACAAATCACCAGATTAACATCTCAGTTATTATCTGGAAGGGTCCACTCTTTCACAAATATCTGCTGGGCTACTCTAATGAGAAGGCAAACCAACAGCCTTCTTCAAATCTTCAATTATTCCACTACCAAAGAAAAGTGATCTGGTATTAGTATAGACAAGGGGTTCTCAACCATTTTTTATCTATGGACCCCTTTGATTATTGTTTTATTCTGGTGGATACCCATAGCCATTCGATGTTTAAAAACTAGTTTTATTGAAACTTCTTACAAAATTCCTATTTTGTTTTATGCGCATTAACTTGTGTAGATTGAACTATGTAAAATGTTAGAGAAAGAAGTCTAGCAGTTTCTTGCAATACATACCATTACATACATCTAAAACAAAATTGTTTCAGGGCCCCTTAAAATATTATTGTGGATTCCAAATTTACTGCTTTATTACATGGACCCCCCCCCCCAAATCTTATATGGACACTCAGGGGCTATACGGACCCTGGTTGAGAACCACTGGTATAGACAAACAAACAAGAAAGAAAATTTAAAAAATGATTGTCTACTGAAGTCAATGAGGAACACAGATCTTAGTGCAACGTTATGATATGCATCTTGGTTGTAGCAACTAGAAGGAGAAGAATAGCAAAGCACACACACACACACACACACACACACACACACATACACACACAAAGACACACACATACACAAATATACACACATGTACATACACACACACATGCACATACACTCATATACACATACATAGATGCAGGTGTGACTGTGTGGTAAGAAGTTTGCTTCTGAACCACATAGTTCTGAGTTCGGTCCCACTGCATAGCACTTTGAGCAAGTGTCTTCTATTATAGCCCCAGGCCAACCAAAGCCTTGTGAGTGGATTTGGTGGACAGAAACTGAAAGAAGTCTGTTGTATATATGTATATATATGTGTATATCTATGTATGTGTATCTCTGTGTCTGTGTTCGTCCCCATCCCATCACTGCTTGACAACTGGTGTTGGTGTGTTTATGTCCCTGTAACTTAGCAGTTCAGCAAAAGAGATTGATAGAATAAGTAGTAGGCTTTTGAAGATTAAGTCCTGGAGTTGATTTGCTTGACTAAAACCCTTTACGGCAGTGCTCCTGCATGGCCGCCGTCAACTGACTGAAACAAGTAAAACAATAAAAGAATATATATGCACACACATACACACACAATATGAAGGCATGGATGAGTTGTTAATCATCATCATTTAATGTCCGCTTTCCATGCTAGCATAGGTTGGACGATTTGACTGAGGACTGGCAAGCGAGAAGGCTGCACCAGGCTCCAATCTGATTTGGCAGAATTTCTACAGCTGGATGCCCTTCCTAACGCCAACCACTCCGAGAGTGTAGTGGGTGCTTTTACGTACCACCGGCATGAGGGCCAGTCACACGGTACTGGCAACGTCCATGCTCAAAAAGGTGTTTTTTACGTGCCACCTGCACGGGAGCCAGTCCAGCGGCACTGACAATGACCTCGCTTGAATGATTTTCTAATGTGCCACGAGCACAAGTGTTAGAAGGCAACGCAGGTAACGATAACGCTCAAATGGTGCTATTTATGGGCCACTAGCACAGAAGCCAGACATCTGCTCTGGTAATGAACACGCTTGAACAGTGCTGTTAGTGCTTAAGAAATTAGTTTTACATTCATGGGGTACAAATCCCAATGTACTGCATGGCATCATGAGCTAATATTTTTCCTTCTTCCCATTGTATTGGATCAACCCAAGCCTTGAAAGGGAAATTGTTTGGAAGCCTGTCATGTGGGCTATACTTGTAATTCAAAGGTTCAGCCTTATCACTCTATGTCACATTGATTCTGCTTAACAATTACACTAAGAGTACACATATTTGTGGAATTTGAAAGCCCATGGCTTGGTGATTAGGGTACTCAACTCATGACCATAAGATTCCCAGTGGTGTGTTGTGCCCTTGAGCAAGACACTTCATTTCTTGCTGTTCCAGTCAACTCAGTTGGCGAAAATGAGTCGTACCTGAAATTCAGAGGGCTAGCTTTGTCATATTCTATGTCAAGCTGAATCTCCCTGTGGACTACGTTAAGGGTATATGGGGCTGTGGAGTACTCAGCCATTTGCACGTTAATTTCACAAGCAGGATGTTTGGTTGAATCAGTGAAGTGAAGCATTTGTCATCATAATTGATGAAGAGCTAGGCAACATGTGTCTGTGAAATACTCAGCAACTTTTATGCTAATGTAAAGATTGAACAACAGGTTACCCAGACACTGGGAAAGCTTGGTAGAGTCCAGTATAATAAGCATATAAACATATTCTTGGATTTGTACATGTGTGTGTGTGTGTGTGTGTGTGTGTGTGTGTGTGTGTGTGTGTGTGTGTGTGTGTATATGAAAGTTCAGCTGATTGGAAATGGGAAACAATTTAAGGAACAATGAAGTTTATGAAAATACAATTTGCTAATATAAAATATTAAAATTGTATGAACAATTGGCACTTTTGATATGATAATTTTTATTATCATAACATTTTATATAATATAGCTTCTAACTGGTTTTAAATGAACAAACACTTTGTTGCTCTTGATGTTAAAATCCAATGGGAAACCTGCTTAAATATTTCATATTAATGCTTATCACAGACTAATTTCATCTGGTAAAATATAAATGCTTGCATATGAATATCCGTTTATTAATATTTGATTATTTTTATGTTTCGTTTTTTTATGAATCCTTTCTGACAGAAATGATTGGGCTAAACACTTCTTGGAGTATATATATCAAGAATATTAGATAAACGATTACCTATAGAGCATACATAACTTTATATTATTAGAAATTTAATTCTACATATCAATTAGATTTTATTGCAAAACGAATTAGTGCAATTATATGAGCGTGTATGTGGTGTGTGTGTGTGTGTGCATGTGTGTGTGTGTGCGCGTGTGTGTGTGTGTGCGTGTGTGTGTGTGTGCGTGCGTGTGTGTGTGTGTGCTTGTGCATGTGTGTATTAGTTAATATATTTTCTAGTCCTTTGATAATTTCATTTAATGTAATACAATCTTTATTAGACCGATGATTCTTGATAATTTCTTACTGATGAGGTTCAACTTGATCAAAATAACAGCTATATACAAATGTTAAAAACCTCAATGGTTAAAAAAGTTTTTTAAATGAAAATATAATCCAATAAATGCATAAATATAAAGTACTGCATTCTTTTCACTTGCCCTTACCATAGAGAATAACCAGTCAACTGAGATATAACATTGATACAAAAAATTATAACTGAAGAACTCTGTATCTTCACATTTATATATAGATTTGTAAGGCAGCCGCACAGAACTGCAAGTTGGATATAGTATGTAAGCATATTACTAGAAATGGCTGCAACAAAACGACATCTTCTAAAAGTCAAGGAATGCAGTTCAAATTGCAAGGGGATGTATATCATCATCATCATCATCATCATCTGAGTATATATATATATATATATATATATATATATATATATATATATATATATATATATATATATACACATACACATATATGTATATATATTAACATCATTTAACGTCTGTTGTCCATGCTGGCATGGGTTGGACGGATTGACCAGGGCTGGCAAGTTAGAAGGCTTCACCAGACCCCAGTCTGATTTGGCATGGTTTTTATGGCTGGATGCTCTTCATAACACCAACCACTCCAAAGGTGTAATGGGCGGTTTTACATGTCACTGGCACAGGTGCCATTTGCGTGACACTGGTATCTGCCATGACTGCTATTTTACTTGGTTTGCTGGGCCTTCTTCTCAAGCATGACATAATGTCAAAGGTCTCTCTATATCTACACATATACTTGGGATGTTTATGGTCACATGCTTATACACATAAACTAATGATCATGTACATATGCAAGAGCATACACATCCCAAAACACTGGTAGATCCAAACACATAATCGTATACACATACACACACTTAAGCACATATATGTTATTGTTCATTCACAAAATACATGCAAACAGGGGACACTAGGAATTTAAAATGACGTTATTGAAACAAACCAGATATTGTGAGAGACAGAGAGGATGCATAGAAAGATTGGGAGGGGGAAAAAAAGGAAGGATAAAACAAAGTAAAAAAACAGAGAGTGAGAATGTGGAGAGGAATGGACAAATTGTAAATATAAAAAATGCATGCAAAGAAAGGAAAGAAAGGGAGGGGGGAATTTATGGGAAGTAAGATAGACGAAAAAATACAAGAAAATTTGCAGAAAGTATTATTAGGTTATGGGAGTTCACACACATACAGAAGGGCACATCCATCCCAAAACATCGACAAACACAAACACACTGTAACAAACCCATGCACACATTTATTGAGCACATATACATTATTGTGCACACTGAAAATATACATATGTATGATAACAAAAACGGGTATATACATGTAAACACATATGGAAAACCAGGTAGTAAGGGAACTCTATAAATTTAAAATGGTTTTAAGGAAATTAACTAGATTGGGTGAGAGAAGGAGAAAAGAAATAGAAAGATAAAGAAGGAAAAAAGAAACCGGAAGTAAAAAGTGAGAATGAAGATGAACAGGCGAATTGTATACATGTAAAAGCATAAAAGAAAAGTAATGACGGGGGAGTAAAGGTTATGGGAAGTAAGATAGAAGACTAAAGAAAATAAAATTTACAGGAAATATTATTAGGTTATGGGTGGATATTATTTGAAAGAACTAAAAGAGTGTTTTTCCAATGAATACATTTGTAAATGCTCTCTCTAAATTTGTTTGCCAATTTATGTTTAGATAAGAGAAGAAAATAATGCTCTTCTGTGCATAAAGGACAGAAAGATTTCCCTTTATCATAATGGAAAGAACTAGAAAAAATTTTCCATTCTCAAGAAAAAGATTTGTTAGAGTCCTTGAAGTCCCAGATTAGTTTACTGTGTCCCGTAGGACTTTCTATTTCTGTTAACATGTCTGTTTGATGAGTTTGTCATTCATATCCTTCCTGATGAGATTGATGCATTGCTGACCCAAATTTATCCTGTGAGACATTTTTGGAGTGCATCCGTTGAAACATTTGTAGAAGAATTCAAGATATAAATGGTTTAACAACATCCCGAGTGTTAGTCTCCTTATTCAATTTTCCTTTTGGTGTTAGGAATGGCATCCTTGGTGTTAGGATGTAGAAATTCTGCCAGATCAGACTGGAGCCTGGTGCAGCCTTTTGACTTGCCAGCCCTCAGTCGAACAATCCAACCCATGCCAAAGGAATCGACCCTAGTATTTAATTATTTCTTGCCTTGTACTTGTGTCATTGGTCTCTTTTGCTGAACCGCTAAGGTACAAAGATGTAAACACACCAATACTAGTTGTCAAGAGATAGTGGGGGAGAAAGGAAGACATAATGACACACACACACACACACACACACACACACACACACACATACACACACAAAACAAGCTTCTTTCAGATTCTTTCTACCAAATCCACTCACAAAGCTTTGGTTGGCCTGGAGTTATAATAGAAGATACTTGCCCATGGTACCATACAGTGGGACTAAACCCAGAACCATGTAACTGGAATGCAAACTTCTTACCACACAGCCACATCTGTGCCTATACTCTTTACTCTTTTACACTTTTACTTGTTTGAGTCATTTGACTGCGGCCATGCTGGAGCACCACCTTTAGTCGAGCAAATTGACCCCAGGACTTATTCTTTGTAAGCCTTGTACTTATTCTATCGGTCTTTTTTTTTGCCGAACCGCTAAGTTATGGGGAGGTAAACACATTGGCATCGGTTGTCAAGTGATGGTGGGGGGACAAACGCAGACACACGAACACACATACATATATACATATATATATACATATACATACATATACATACATATATATATATGTATATATATATACTAGCAGAAATACCCGGCGTTGCCCGGGTTAAAGAGAATAATGAAATCTAAAAACGCCGTCTAGACTACGCATCATCTTTATATATAGAGATGTATATACACACACGCACCCAAACACATGTATATATATGTATATCAATATAAATATATGAAAGTCAATGAAGTTTCGTAAAAGAAGGTGATCATGTACATACTTTCTTGCTGTTGTGATTATAACACCTCATTGTAAACTATGTTCCTTGTTTTCCCTTGTGGAGCATATACAAATAGGTTTTTTGTTGCTGCCCACTCTTGAGCAGCCAACATACAGTTGTCCATGTGAGAAGCAGGGCTCTTCCAAGAGAAGACCAGCTACAGACAGTGTTTGACCCTGATATTTGTTTATGGACATGGCAAAAGTCACACGAAGGGGGAATTGTAGTCTTCTGAATGTAAAAGGAATGTCTGCTCCTGATGGAGTAAGAGGAATTCTTGGAATAAAGACGTCATCCCCTTTTGCACATCCAGAAAGAATGGTAGCCTCGATAACGTGTGACATCATTTTCTAAATAATGCTCATCTGTTATGTTCGGGTTAAAATTTCATCAACATCAAAAATATATGAATTTTCATGGGAGTTATGGACGTTATGCAAAGAATATAATTTCCAAATTTCATAAAGATCCATTCAGTACTTTTGACGTAGTTTTGGATAAGAAAACAAATGACTAATGTGTGTGTTTGTGTGCATGTGTATGTGTGTGTGATATGTGTATATATGTATAGATATCTGTATGCATGTATATATGTATATATGTGTACATAATACATGTACATCTATATATATATATACATCTACACATATGTATACATATACATGTATGTATAGATCTATATATATACAGATACGTGTACATCTATATGTATACATATACATCTCTCTCTTTCTCTCTCTCTCTTTCTCTCTCTCTCTTTCTCTCTCTCTCTTTCTCTCTCTCTCTTTCTCTCTCTCTCTTTCTCTCTCTCTCTTTCTCTCTCTCTCTTTCTCTCTCTCTCTCTTTCTCTCTCTCTCTTTCTCTCTCTCTTTCTCTCTTTCTCTCTCTCTCTCTCTGAAAGTATCTGTCATTACAGTATCGAAATGGTGTACATATACATGTATATGTATACATATATATCTCTCTCTCTTTCTCTCTTTCTCTCTTTCTCTCTCTGTGAAAGTATCTGTCACTACAGTATCGAAATGTGATTGTTTCAGTTAGTGGAATAGTTTCATTTTTAAAGTGAAAGTATTTGACATGAGTGTTTTTGTTTCACTTTTGACACGTAAAACTTAAATAGTGGAGGAGATATTATGTTGCCGTGTGCTCGAACTCTGCAAGAAGTTAATAATTTTTTTTGACTAAAACACAACTGGAACCCTAAGTAAGGCATGTGTAAAATTTGAATGAAATTGGTTGCGTAGTTCTCGAGTTTTAGGGATTCACACAGACAGACAGACAGACAGACAGACAGACAGACACACATTCTCATTTTTATATATATATATATATATATATATATATATATATATATATATATATATATATATACATACATACACACACACACACACACACACACACACACACACACACACACACATATATATATATATATACAACAGGCTTCTTTCAGTTTCTGTGTACCAAATACACTCACAAGGCTTTGGTCGCCCCAAGGCTATAGTAGAAGACACTTGCCCAAGGTGCCACGCAGTGGCAATGAACCCAGAACCATGTGGTTGGTAAGCAAGCTACTTACCATACAACCACTCCTGCGCCTATATAGACAAAGAATAGAAAAGTATTATATATGGCATTGTTTCATTTATAAAAGATCTTACATAAACATAGATATTTATGTAGCATCGTTTATCAATGATAAAATGCCATATAAAAATGTTTGCTAATTTTTTTTTGTCTCTTTATTTCACACTAAAGCTATACATTTCTTATAATTCTTTGAGATTATTCTTACTAAGATTAGGATGTTGGATTTTAAGAATCTAGGTAGTCTGTGGACTAATCCGGTGTTTATCTATTACACACTTATGCTATTGTCTTCTCACCCATTGTCTATATATAAATGTGTCTCTGTGTGTGTGTGCATGCGTAGTTATATGTAAATATATGTTTATTTATGTGTGTGTGTATGTGTGTGTCTCTTTATGTCTGCTTTTCCATGATAGCATGGGTTAGGTAGATATATATTAGTAAAGCATTGTTTTGAAAGAACAATGCTAACCTGCAAGTATGAGATCTCTTATTCTACATGATTTTGAAAGGACAGTCTCCAAACAATTTGCTTGACAACAAACTACACACACATACACACACACACATATGTATGTATGAATATATACATACATACACACACACACACACACACACATATGTATGTATGAATATATACATACATACACACACACACACACACACATATGTATGTATGAATATATACATACATACACACACACACACACACACACATATGTATGTATGAATATATACATACATACACACATACACACACACACATGTATGTATATGTAAATGAAAAATGCATTAAATATTACAAAATGTACACGTACAACAGACACAGAAGGACCCTAATTCTTCATTAGTTATCAACCAAAATACTAATACTCAGTTACGTACCTTTATATATGCATATTAGGGCAGCGAGCTGGCAGAATCATTAGCACACTGGGCGAAATGCTTAGCGGTATTTCGTCTGCTTTCATGTTCTGAGTTCAAACTCCGCTGAGGTCGACTTTGCCTTTCATCCTTTCAAGGTCGATTAAATAAGTACCAGTTATGTACTGGGGTCGATGTAATCGAGTTAATTCTTTTGTTTGTCCCCTCTATGTTTAGCCCCTTGTAGGCAATAAAGAAATATATATATATATATATATATATATATATATATATATATATATACTGAGAGTATAACAGTTTCTGCTTCTCTCATCAAGGAAGCTGCAAACTATCCCTGTTAAAAGCTGGATAATATCTCTTCTTCTCCTCTCCAACTTACAGAAGTTCAAATAAAATGACTGTATCAACCTTCCTAGTTGAGGTGTTGCAAAGGCCCTACTTCTCTGTCCAAATAATAATTTCTAACATCGGCACAAAGCCAGAAATTTCAGGAGAAGGTTTAGTCAATAACATCAAATCCAGTACTTGACACGTGCTTTAATTTAATAGGCTCAGGAGTGGCTGTGTGGTAAGTAGTGGATTTGGTAGACGGAAACTGAAAGAAGCCCGTCGTATATATATATATATATATATATGTGTATGTATATGTTTGTGTGTCTGTGTTTGTCTCCCCAACATCGCTTGACAACCGATGCTGGTGTGTTTACATCCCCGTAACTTAACGGTTCGGCAAAAGAGACCGATAGAATAAGTACTAGGCTTACAAAGAATAAGTCCTGGGGTCGATTTGCTTGACTAAAGGCGGTGCTCCAGCATGGCCACAGTCAAATGACTGAAACAAGTAAAAGAGTAAGGGTGGCAAGCAAAGTTGATCTACCCTGGCAAGATTGAACTCAGAATGTAACAAATGCAGTAAGATATATTTTTGTCTGATGCTCTATCAATTCTGCCAGTCCATCAACTTTCTCTGTCTAAATATATATATATATATAAAAAAAAGAATTGTGGTGTTTGTAATCAATATAATATAATATATATAACATATATAATGTAATATAATATAATGTTTCGAATGATCTTAATATTTTTCTTGCTTCAACTTATTTTAATATTTTATGAGTGTTTGTATTTATTGCTTTATCTGTTCCTCTTTCACAGATTTTTCGTTTTTGTCTTGTCTGATGTAGATGTAAAAAAAAAAAGAAAAAATAGTAGACAGCTGAAGGTTTTTAACAGTTCTCTTTTATGAAAAGGAAAGTATTTTTATTGCTAGATTATCATCCTAAAAGGAAACACGGAAAAATCTCATTGATTAAAGAACAGAAAGTCTGGCAGGAGCCACTAATGTTTGTCCTATACACATTATGTGGGTTTTAAAGAGGAGGGGTAACTGATAGAAGGTCATTGAAAGTTTAAAAACCTTGCTGGTTTTTCAAAGATATCAGCATTTATGAGGTAAATGTTTTTTACTGAGTTATCAGACAATCCTCTCGTCATCCTATGGTATTCTATTCTTACTCAATGTTCTAGTTCAGAACCAGTATTTCTAAAACAGTTTTATTGCTCTTAGCCATTATGCAATTGTCCAGTAGAACAATTAAGAATCAAATTGGTGGTAGTAGTGATGGTGGTAGGGTTATTGATTGTTTATCTATAGAGACATATTTCAAAATAAATATTATTTTTTAATTATATACTTAATAAAATAGCATTTAATAAGGATATTAATAAGTCATTTTAATAGAAATATTTCCACCTTTTATATGAACTCCATTTTAGTGCCATGATTTATATCTATATTTAGGAATCATCTTTCAATAAGCAGACATTTTGAAATTAATTTTATGCATTTTCTCAATAAATCAAACTTTAAGTTTGATTTATTGAGGGATCAAACATAATTTACACATTCTTCCTCTTTCACCTCATTGATTGTGGTTTAATTATATTTGAATCCAAGAAGAAATTAACCATAAAGTTGTATGAACAAGTTTTTTTTACCCTTATTTCATTGCAATGGTAATATTTGAAAATACAAAAGCCTGGAATTTTCAGAATAGAATTTGTAGAACTTATGAAGAGTAATCACTTACAGAATTGTCACTATACCTAATTGTTCAGGCAGTAATTAAAGCTTGAATCATCATCGTCATCATCTAAACAGGGAAAAAGGAAAGGGAAAATCTCCCACCACTAAGAGGAAGTATTTTAGAGGTGGCTAGTATTATACCAGGTGTTGAAAGGCTGAAGTATTACAGAGGGACAAGCATGGGTGTCTTGCAATAGAGAAGATACATGACTGAAAGAGATAAGAGGAAGGTAGTGATGGGGTACAAGAGTAAACACTCAAGGAACAAGGTAAGCATAAAAGAAGTTGCAGACAGTAGATCATGGGAGGTGATGAGAGCGTGGATTCTCCCATAAGAATGTGAAGGAGGAGTAAACAGGTGGAAGTTGTTTGGAACATAATTTCGTGTGAAATATTCATGGAAGGTTTTAATTTCAATCAATTTGAAACAGAAGTTTGAATCATAGAACTAAAATGGTCATGGGTGGGTTGGTATCAAAATGGTTAAATGCAGGATTGAATATTCTGGAAGACAATCATCCAATTCAGTGGTTCTCATCTGAAGTTCGTATGATCCCTGGTAGCCCATATAAAATTTTTGAGAGGTCCACATAAAGAAAATAGCAAATTGGTTCCTCAATATTATTTTAAGGGTCATTGAAAATTTTTACTTTAGATGTATTTATGGAAAGAAACAGCTAGATTTCTTTCTCTAACATTTGACGTAGTTCATCCTACACAAGTTAATGTGTGAGAGACAAAATAAGAATTTTGAAAGAAGTATCTATAAAACATTGAATGGCTATGGGGGTATACCAGAGTAAAATACTAGTGAAAGGGTTCTATTGATAAAAAGTGGTTAAGAATCGCTGGTATAGATCAGGGAAAAGACCTCCTTCGGTCATGAATGACCATGGGGTTGCATCTACAAAGTTACCCTCCGAGGCACATGTCCGGGTAAGGTTGTTTTATGGAAGACCAGTAGTCACCCATGCACACCAGCCTCTCCTTTACATGCCACTGATGTTATCCAAGGGAAAAGCAAAGGCCGATACAGCTTGGCACCAGTGACATCACAACTCATTTCTACAGCTGAGTGAACTGGAACAACTAAAAAATAAAGAGTCTTGCTCAAGAACACAACACACAGCCTGGTCCAGGAATCAAACTCATTTCCTCATAATTGTGAGTTCAATGCTCTAACCACTAAGCCATGTTCCTTCAAAGATCAAGGAATAGTAATTTATCAGCAGATGACAAACTGACAGAACCATTACAATGTCTGACTGCATACCTCATAGTGCTTTTTCTAACGCTCTGTGTTCTGAGATCAAATACCATCATGATCAATTTTGCTTTTCATCTTTTTGGCTTGATTAAAGTTAGCAGCAATCCAGGGAATCAGATTGGTGGAACTATAAAAATGCTGGGCCATAGGCCTTGCAGAATTTGTTTTAAGATCAAATTCTGCCTAGGTGCCTAAAAGACAAAAAAGCACCTTTAACAAGCCACAAGCCCATGATAATGAGTAAAGCAAATCTCCAAGGTAAAGACCAGCACCAATTTGATGGTACTTATGGGAATTAAGAGAGGGATTGCTCTAGCTAGAAAGACATGTATGATGAATGAACGAAATGAATTAAGCGAAAAGAGAAAAATATCAGTTATAATTTCATACTATTTAAATTCCCCATCGTCAAATGAACCAAGCAGGAGGAAGATAGTCATGGATTTACAAAGGTTCTGAACTCTATGGATTTCAGAAAATTTAAAACTTTGTCTAAATTTACATATGTTTACTCAATAGTTATATTGAAAAGGTTTTACTTGTTACAATATTTTTACATATAAACTAAATATTCCAATACAATAAAGTCTTTCTCAGCAAATAAAAAAAACATTTTTCAAATGGGTATCAAATATTGAAGTACAAAATCATAAGGCAGTATCCTCCTCCTCCTTGTCAACCTAATACTTATTCTATTGGTCTATTTTGCTGAAACATTAAGTTACGGGACAAAAGCACACTAGCATTGGATGTCAAGTACATACAAATATATATATATATATATAAAATCAAAATAAGCAATGAAGACCTGTTGGGGCAAGCGAAAGCGAAACCGTGATGGCACCTGTGCCCAGCGTCGTTTCCTGGCTCCTGTGCAGGTGGCACATAAAATACACCATTTTGAGCATGACCATTGCCGATACCGCCTGACTGACCTTCGTGCCGGTGGCACGTAAAAGCACCCACTACACTTTCGGAGTGGTTGGCGTTAGGAAGGGTATCCAGCTGTAGAAACTCTGCCAAATCAGATTGGAGCCTGGTGTAGCCATCTGGTTCACCAGTCCTCAGTGAAATCGTCCGACCCATGCTAGCATGGAAAGCAGACGTTAAACGATAATGATAATGATATCAAGACGTAATGCAGTATGAGAATTTCAAGTGGCTCCAGTTAATTGAACAATGCAATCATTACATCAATTTAAAAGCAGGGCTATCTTCAGCTGCACAAATAAATAGAATTTTTACCAGTTGGACACATTAATATAATTTTTCTCATATATGACGGGCTTCTTTCAGTTTCTGTCTACCAAATCCACTCATAAGAGTGGATTTGGTTGGCCCCAGGCTATAGTAGAAGACACTTGCTCGATGTGCTATCCAGTGGGACTGAACCCAGAACCATGTGGTTGAGAAGCAAGCTTCTTACCACACAGCCACGTCTGTGTCTATCAAAAACATCATATTATGTATACTAACTACAGCTTTTCATAGTGTTAACTTTTGTTATTCCACTTGTTTAATTTAGTTAAAATTATGATTGTTCAAAAAACACTAAGGGTCACAAACTTTTAGGGAATCTTAATGTATATCATAATGACAAGATAGGTTATAGAAATCCGAAACAAGAGCTAATGGTTGAAAATTAAAACAAACAAAGTTGCTATTGAATAAATATTCTGAAATTTTCAATGAAAATTAATCAATTTTTAGAAGAATCTCTCATACTCTCAAACACACACTCATACACGTGCATGCACACACACACACACACACACACACGCACACGCACACATTCACACATACATAAATACATACATACACACAATACATAGATACATACATATATATACACATACATACATGCACACACACACACACACACACATATATATATATATACATATACATACACATACACATATACATACATACATACATACATATACATATATATTATATATGATATATATATATGTATGTGTGTGCTTATCTATCTATCTATCTATCTATCTATCTCTATCTACCTTTATTAATTAAACTTACACACACTTGCATGCATATAATTATACATACATATTTATGTATATGATCCTTATTAATTAAAAACATGTAATTCTGGAATGATTCTTCATCCTGAAATTTAATTAATAGCCAATTTTTTCTTAAAATCTAATTAAGTAAATATACAGATAGTTTGTTATAAATGGGAAATGCAGTGGGATTTTAATTGTTGTTGTTACTATTGTTGTTCAACTCCAGTTATTTACTGTTCGAGCAAACATAAGATCAAATGCATGCCAACCATGACCCCCCCCCCTATATTTTTCCTACAAAGAATCTGATACTAAGTTATCCAGCATGCTCTTTTTCTAAGATGGTAGGGTGTGATTTGAAAGAAACTTGACTGCTATTTCTGGTTGATTGAGTAAATCTGTTGCAGATCTATGATAACGTTTATTTCTTTATTTTTTTATATACCCAGGCCTATTCTCCATTTATTTAGGAGGGGGTAGCCACAACAAGACACGCACCAGGCATTCCATTCATTTCCCAGCTCAAAGAGGTGAGCCGTGTTGTATGCTCAAAGAAGTGAGCCCCATTCTATTACATTTATTGTAGTGATATTTCTGCCTTTCCTAAGGTAGTGTGCTTAGAAACATTTCATCCAGTTTTACATTCTGAATTCAAATGCTGCTGGGGTCAAAATTGCTTTTGATCATTTCAGGGTTGATAAAACAAGGTAAAATGGTTTGCAAGGCACCAGCAGACCTCAAGAGACATATGCATATCCATAGAACATAATTACCGCTTTATTTTACTGAACCTCCAAGTGTCATTCATGACAAGAGAATCCATCATACATATATATATATATATATATATATATATATATATATATATATATATATATATATATATATGCTGTATTTGGGGATGGTCATATTGCAAGTTTAGTCAATATATATATATGGTTAAGTGGTTAAAATGTTGCACTCATGATTGTGAGATAATGGATTTGATTTCCAGACCAGGCATTGCATTGTGTTCTTGAGCAAAGCACTTCATTTCACGTTGCTTTGTGATCATTTCAACATCTGACATGTAGCACCTGTTACACCTGTACAGGTAATGTTGACCTGGTGGAGGGAAGCATTTGATCACTATAAACAAATCATCCATGTTCAGTAAGAAATTATCAAACCCTTATAAATCGTCTAGCGACGAGAGGGTCCATCATATATATATATATTTATATATATATATATATGTCCAACCCATGCTAGTATGGAAAGCGGATGTTAAACGATGATGATGATGATGATGATGATATATGTATATATATATATATATATATATATATATATGTATATATATAGCTAGATAAATAGATAGATAGATATAGATATATATACACATACATATATACACATACATATATACATACATGATGATGATGATGATGAGGTTGACTTTGCCTTTCATCCTTTTGGAATTGATAAATTAAGTACCAGTTGTGTACTGGGGTTGATCTAATCAACTAGTCCCCTCCTTAGAAATTTCGGGCCTTGTGTCTAGAGTAGAAAAGAAATAAGTCAAAAGGTGAAAATAGAAAAAAAGTGGTGTCATTTAGTTTAAAGATGTGTATCCTGATGATTAAATTTCTTTAACTTATGATGCAAGCTATCATATAATAAGACCTTTGTTAGTCAGTCACAGGTTAGACATTTACAATTTGCCTCTCCAGTCAGGAACGTCCATCTTGTCTAGAATATTGGTCTACAGAAGCAGTCTAAAGACATGCAATAATACAAATATACTCTCCATTTTCTCACCATAACTTGAAAGTTTTGCTGCTATAAGCATTGACAACTAATATTTTGACATCTAGCTGCTGACTTGGTAGAGACTCACAAAATTATCTACCATCTTTCCAACAACAACTTAGACCACCATTTTGAACTCAATATCTTTATCACCAAAAACTAGATAATAAAATAAAACAAAGTTATTCATAACTTTTGGAAACATTTTTGTCTCTCAGAATTATCAAAGCATGAAATAAATTACCTGTGTCAGCTGTTAGGACACTGTATTCTTTAAAAAATTCCATACTTTTTGAAATTTCCCAACATTACTCTTGACATGCCTATACACTCTTTCCTCTCGATGGCTCTTTTATGGTTCATTTTTTTATCTTTTTGTGTTTTATTCTGTGTGCTCCGCATGTACTTTTCGTTTTCAATGTTGTCTTTCTTTACTGAAATTATAGCACTTTCTGTCCCCTCTTTTACATTTTCCAATTGTTAGCTATTGAAATTAGATTTTCAGTTACTTCTGTTTGACATATTTCTGGACATTATCAGAATAACCTCTAATTTCATTAGACTAGTGACTTTTCTGTTTGTCATTGATTAGGGCAGCCAAGAAAAATCCATTGAAAGGATGGACCAATAGATTTACTGTTTGTCAATGAAGGACAACTAAAATGACTGTTGTTAACATTTTGAATGACATTTGGCAAAAGTAGTAGATGCTAACTGGTGTCACCAATAATCAAGAATTGATAAAGCCATTTGAACTTGTCAAATATGTAGCATGTAAGAAAGGAAGCACATTTCTCTGAAAAACTGATATGCCTGCATTCATTTCATTGAAGAATTGAACGTCACCAACCTGGTCAAAAATCTTGAGAATGGCTGGGTTGAAGTTTAATTTGTTTGGCTCTAATGGGAGGGTATACATCCAATGTGGTACAGGAAATTAATTTTACCCTGGGTATATGAATAATTAAGCATGCTTTGGGGCTGCATATCTGGGAAAAGGGTTAGAATCATATATAAGATCAACAGTATTATAAACATTACAACCTATGTGAAGATTTTAGAGAAGACTGTATATTTCCACATGCCAAAATTAGTTTGCTGCTTGTGGATTTTTCAGCATGACCAGGACCCAGTGTATGTCACAAGAATAATTCAAGAATTCATCAAAGGCAAAAATATCCAAGAACTGTCATGGCCATCATAATCTCCTGATTTAAATGTTAGAAAATTTATTGGAATGTGTGAATTCTATGTATCTTTTTATTTATAATACCTTAATTTCAAATTCAAATTTCTAATCCTACCAAATAATATGAGGAACAGATAATCCACCTAGTAATAGTTGCAACCACAAAAGGAACCACTTGTGGTGATGTGAGAATTCCATGAAGGAAATCTGGAAAGTTGAGTAAATTGCCTAATTATACAGTAAGAAAAATTGGAATTAATTAATAGATGTGATTCAGTTTCGAGAAACTTTAGGTACCCAACCAAGTGTTAGTGCTGTATAGTTTTATTCTTCATGATCTTTAACACACCCATTTCATTTTGTTTAAACAAAAATTATGTATTTTAAAATGTCCTTTATTGAGTGACATAAATTTTTATGGTTTTGTTGACTGTCAGTTGCATTAGACTAATTAAAAAATTACCTAGTCTTATAATTTGAATTGTGATAAAATAAGCCGAAGTATTAACATTTAGCCATCAGTATAGCCTTATTTTTAAATAATTGACCACTGTACAATGTGGCAATGAGACAGCATCTAAATGATGACTCTCTTTCTTAGAAATAAAATGCCAAATCTCTCTTAAATTTACACTAATGTCTTTAAAAAAGCAAGGGACCCATTAGATAATGTAGAGTGAGACATGCTTTCAAAAGTGACTAGATGGTCGTGGTTGGTATGTTTTCATCAAAGGTTTGCTCAATCTAAGTTGACTTGTGGCTAAACAACAACAACAAGAAAATCAATATAGAAGTTCTCTCATTACAATCAAGATTTAAAAAAAATTCTTTCTTTCGCAACTTCTTAAAGGATCTTGAAGATCTTGAAGAAAAAGTAAATTGCTCAAAATTCAAGTATGTCACATGATCAGAATACTATTTTTTTTCTTTTTGTTTTTCTTCCAAGTATTTTCTAATTGTTCTGCACTACTATTTGACATTACACAGAGCAGGTCAAATATCTCATTTTGATTTCTTGTTCTACTGTCATTCACAATCTAGCAATCCTGCTATTTTGCATTCTATAGTGGTTATGGTTTTTGTAGTGCTCATAAGAATGCTGGTATTGGATGAACACATTCATCGTAGGAAATCATATAGTTCTGGAATGGCTTTTGCATTTATTTAAAAATTTTTTTTATCAAAGTAACAGCGATTATAAAATGTTGGTGTCACATTAGCAGTTTTCATGAAATAATATTGTGTGAAAGCAAATTAACATATACAAATGTGTGGCATTGAATTTCTAAAAACAATTTTAGGAAGTAATTATATTTCAATTATTCTCAGATAATTTTCTTTTCTTATTGGTGAATTCTTGATAAGAAGCAATCAGAAATATAACAAAGACTAAACTAACAAAAAGAAAAAAATATTTGCACTCCATTATTTTCAGAAAAATTAAAAATATGAAAATATAAGAAGTTTTGCAATTTGTAAAATTTATTTTTAATCACTAAAAACTATTTGAATGAACTGATAGCAATTTTTCATTAATGAATATTGAGAAGAGTTATTATTATTATTATTATTATTATTATTATTATTATTATTATTATTATTATTATTATTATTATTATTATTATTATTATTATTATTATTATTATCCATTTATTTTTACATTGTCAGATTACTGGAGTGTCACAAAACTAAATTGCTGTTCATGCAGTCTTCTCTTTTTATAATATTCTAGAAGTTAACTTCCCTTGGAGCCAAATCTTTTAAAAATTTCTATTAACTCCTTATAATTTTCTTTAATTACTTAGTTCAAGAAAGTGAATTAATGCATATAGACTTTGCAGGCTTTCTCAGACTTGTGAGATAAATGCCGCTGATGCTTAAATTGATCTTCTGTAGGTTAATCACAGCCCTTTTGCTCTGCTTATTTCACTATCTTTAATGATCCAAATGTGCCTGTATAAGAAATCATTTTTAACCCTTTCATTACAATATTTCCATTGAAGTACACAGCCTTTGTTTCAATTACTTTTGAAAATAAGGAAGAATTTTGTAAAATGACTGTCATTTTGAAGATGAGGATTGGAACGTAATTTAATATGAAAATTTGTTGGAAAGTTTTGATTTACATCGCTTTAAATAGGTGAGTTTGAATCATAGAACCAGCAACAATCTCAAACAGGTTAGCATCGAAATGGTTAAGGAGGTTTTCTAAAAATGTTAATTGCTGATTTCTTGGATAACATTTTCAAATAACACATCTGTGACCTTAGTCCTCTTAATCCATTCTGTTCTTCTATAGACATCATGGAAGAACAGAATGGACTAAGCAGAGCAGGAGCACACACAAGGACAGAAAGTGCTGCTGAAGAGGTTTTCAAATAAGTTTTCCTATTGTTCAGGAAAATGTCAGCATGAAGTATTATTGTCATTTTACTAGGTAAAAGAAATAGATTTCAAACGTCATCGTCGTCGTCATCATCATCATCATCATCATCATCATCATCATCATCATCATCATTTAACGTATGTTTTCCATACTGATATGAGTTGGATGGTTTGACAGGAACTGGCAAACCAGAGGACTGCACCTGGCTCTAGTTGTCTGTTTTGGCATAGTTTCTATGGCTGAATGCCCCTCCTTAATGCCAACCACTTTACAAAGTGTACTTTGTACTTTTTTTGTGACACTGGCATAGTGGCTTTCTACATGGTGCTAGCATGGGTGCTTTTGACATAGTGCCAGCGCATAAAACAGTTTTTAGTATGAAAAGATTTCTCTTAGTAACATTCCTAATGAATTTTTTATCAGTTAATATAGATGACAATAGTAAAGTTTCTTTTTAAAACAATTGAAACATGATTCTTTAACTTTTATATTGTATTTGAATCAGAAATGAATTGTATTGAATACATTATAATGGCAAAAATTGATAAAAGTTTGTGTCTTTAAAAAGCCATAAACTAGTTATTTGAGTTGTATACTTGTACATTATCATCTCTTATAATGTATACTGCAAAATTTTTGAAGGTGGTATAAATGGTAAGGAGCTCTATATTCTAAATGATCAACTTAACTTCTTATTTCTGATTTAAAATTCTACAAGATATGATTTGCTTTTCATCCATCCAGAGTTAAGTGAAATTATCAATTTGTCTTGTCTTCAGTAATAATTTAATTACCTCTGCTTTAGCAAAGGCGGAGGTATTGTTTTCAGTCTTGTTTATTTGTTTGTCCATGGACAAAATATCTCAAGAACCACTGAATGGATTCGGATGAAACTTTCAGGGACAGTTGGCCTTGTGACTGGCACAAACTGATTAGATTTTGGAATCGATTCGGTCCCAGACAAGATTCTGGATTATTTTTCCTGTTTTTTTTACTTCATTTTTAAGAGCAGTCAGGTTCATTTTTAGTATTCTCATTTGTGAGAGCAATCGAATTTATTTTCAGATATTCTAATTTTAAAAATCATCTCTGGCTAATCGTTGAGAGGACATTGGTGTTGCCTTGGTGGAGATTTGCGCTCTCTGAGTACTCTTGTTTCATTTGTGTCTTGGACACTTTAGAGAAACATAATTTACCTAAATACTCGACTTTTACTTTATCTTATCAATTCCAGAAGAATAGAAGGTGAAACTGACCTAGATGAAATATGAACTCATGACACAGAAGTCCATAACTAAACATAGCCAAGTATTTTGTCTGATGAACTAATTATTCTGCCAAAACATCACCACAACATAAGCATAATCATTTTAATGTCCACATTTCGATGCTTCTGTAGGCCAGAGCCAGATTCCCTTCCTGTTGCCAACACTCACCCCTTTCCAGACATGATGATATTTCCCCATGGCCTGACATGTTTCCACAGAAGACTGGAAATGAATGATGCTCATTTACAACCATCATGCAATGTCAAGACAAGGGGACACACACACACACACACACACACTCACAAGGCCTTGGTTAACCTGGGGTTTGAGTAGAAGTTACTTGCCCAAAATGCCACACAGTGGAATTGAACCTGAAATCACATGATTCAAAGCAAGCTTCTTAGTCACACAACCAGGCCTTGACATAATTTAATTTTAAGTATTAAATTCTATAACTACCAAATTACTAAAATTGGACGAAATGTCTAATTATCTATTGTTAATGCACTTGTACTGAGTCTAACAAGCTAATGTTTTCAAGTTACAGCACTTCTGTCTCTTCAATTGACTGAGCAAAAAAGCTGACACTTCAAGTGCTTAAGGTCATCAAAAAAAGAACCCATTCAGCAATAAATGAATTTATTATTAAATAAAATGATATACTGTTATATTTAGGGATGGTCATCTTTTGCTAATAAACACATACACTATCTATTTGAACCTCACTTTAGATTCTTCTTCTTCATCATCATCATCATCATCATCACCACCGCTGCTGCTGCCGCCGTTGGAGACTTGAAGGTGAATGGAAAATATTTTGCAAGTAACAGTCAACCAATTTTGTTATATGGCTTCAAGTCATTGAGTCTCAACATTAAAGGAGCTAACCTAGGTAATGATTTCAGAAATGTTACCCAAGTTTCTTATAGTTTATTTTAAACTATTTAGTAATAACACTTTACAGAAACTCCATCTATATAGTAATCAGCATTTTTTTATACAGGTGTAGAAGTGGGTGTGTAGTAAGTAGCTTGCTTACGAACCACATGTTTTCGGGTGTCACTTTGGGCAAGTGTCTTCTACTATAGCCTCGGGCCAACCAAAGCCTTGTGAGTGGATTTGGTAGACGGAAACTGAAAGAAGCCTGTTGTATATATGTATATATATATATATATATATATATATATATATATATATATATATATATATATATATATATATATATATATGGAAAGCGGACGTTAAAACGATGATGATGATGATATATATATATGTGTGTGTGTGTGTGTGTGTGTGTGTGTGTGTGTGTGTGTGTGTATGTTTGTGTGTCTGTCTGTGAAGAAGTTTAGTTTACTTCCTTGTATTAGAAAGCAAATATGTCTATTATCTTTTTCTCTTTATAGTTTTACATTAATTTATTCATACTAGTTTAGCAAGAAAGATTTTTTGGATACATTTGAACATTTCCTTAATGTAGTAGTAATTGTCTGCACAACTATATACTTTTTCACTGCTCCTGCAATTCATTTGAGAAATATAATGAAACCTATAGAAAAACTATAGCTAACTAACAAAGAAATAAATTTTACTAACAAGTACATCACCATCAATTTATGTCTATTTGTCCACACTAGCATGGGTATGATAGATCTAACACACTCACCCTATCCCTTGCTGCAGTTCTTCATCATCTGGTAAACACAACATCAGAGAAAACTGATTAACTCTACTGTTGCATATGTTGTTATTTTGGTGTAGTTTCCACAGTTGGACACCCTTTCCATTATCAGCTACTCTATGGTGTAGACTGGGTGCATTTTATCCTATTGCCAAGGCAAAAGTAGTTGCCCTTCACAAGGCTAAACTGGTCTCTCTCCCCTCTGTATTACCTGTATTTATTCCTTTCTTTTCAGCATGTTTTTTTTTTTCCAGGGAAAGGTGCTTGTTGGTGAGCTGAACAGTAATTGTGATATAAACTTAAATTTTATCTAATTTCCAATGCTTTTAAGAATTCACATCAAATAAGATTAAAGAGAAGAAAACTAGATACTGAATTTTAGTAAACTGGGATACCCTAACAGTTTTGCCATTACATGGACAATCACTTCCAAACGCCCCAAACAGCTACTACAGCACCAGCTGAAGGAATATTATCTTTACTGATTTATTCAGACAAATGTCAAAAGAAAAAACTAGCATGTATGGATTCATCCCGACACCAAGCTCAATAAGCTTGTGAGAATCAAAGAATCAAATTTTGTACTGTAATGTCCACAACCAATAGTGAGGGCTGAGAAGCAGCAGCTGTTATAGCCAGACTGGCTCCCAATCTCACCCATCTCACCCGCTTATTTGGCTTATCTCTCAGGATTATTGAGGCACATGAGCCAACAAACTTCAACAAGGACTGGACCTTGTAATGGATGGGCTAGAAAAAGCAAAAGCTACATCTCCCACAAGTCGTAGTCTAGCATGCTAAAAATATGAAAGACGCATTTGATAATGTGGCCTTAGATATTCTATGTTTGATAATTAGATGGGATGGTCATAGCTGGAATGCATCAGCTCAATCACAAAAGATCTGAGGCTAAACACCACCACCACCACCACCACCACAGAACCAACAACAACAACCTTATCAATTCAAGTCACTCTTCTTTATACAGTATTAAAAGATCTTTTAATGACAAGAAATTCTGGGATCTTTTGCATAATTTTGTAAAGAAAGAAAGAAAGAAAGAAAGAAAGAAAGAAAGAAACTCTTTGATAAAACTGACAATAACAAAACAAAACTCAATTAAGATTTTGTATTAGCTTTTGATTTTAATAATTTACAATAAGTTTAAGAAAAAAAATAACATTTAAAATATGCAATGTTTTGAGTTATCAACATTTGCAACAGATTTTCTGATATCAGATAAATCAGCACGTTAAATTGGAAACAACTGGATTTAATATTCTATGTTCTTGGAATCCATGTGATAATCACAGTGACATGCACAATAAATTTAATTTATGTGGTTTGTGTGTTTAACAAGTTGTTGGGTATTTTGGGTTTTTTTTTTTTTTTAATCCTTAGGACATGTTTGAGGAAAAACATACAAACCATTGAGTTTTTATGTTTATTGAGTAAAATATTCTTGCTGATGAATCATTTTCTTTCAACAGATTTGGAATTACAGAAAAAAATAAAAAAAGTAATTATTATTCTGGTAATCAAGAGATTATTTGGAATTGCATTCTTAATTGTACTTAATCCATAGATTTTTATGTTGTTATTTCTTCTTTTTAATCCTTTAGAAGTCAATTCTAATTTTTTTTTTCTGTTTATATTCTGATTAGATCAAGTAACATTCGATGTAAATGCCAAAAATAGGGTGAGGATAGAATATTTTCCTATTTCCCAGAAAATATATGCAGTGAGAGAATAACAAATAGACGTATGCTAATTCAGCAAAGAATGCTGGCTAAGGTAAATGGCAGATATCATGTGACACAGCATATGCTCCCTTTTATAAGAGTTACAATGAAAGTAGCTGCACAAAGTTCTGCATGATTAATTAGGTTGCTAAGCAAAATAGATTGAAAGCTGTCTTTTATAAAGGATAGGAGTTTCAAAAAGCTCATTCAATACAAAGAACACTAAAGATGATAAATATACAGTCTTCTTTCTAATACCGAATTTTCAACTTGGAAATAACGCAGAAATAAACTAAGATAGACTAATGCAACTTGAGTGATTCATCTACTTCATTTTCGACACTTCTGTGTAATCTACTGTCCTTCTATGAAGATTTTCTTTTAGGTAAGTAAAGGGCAAAAACTTATATAATCTGTTTTATTACTTTTCTAAAATAATATTTCATAGTTGCAAAAATAGTTATTTAGTCAGAAGAGACCATTTATTTAGGTAAAGAAGTTATTCATAATTTACCTGATCATTCATCATTGGCAGAATTCTTTAGATATATGGGTCATGATGCTACAAACACAACATAATTGCTATTTTTTATTTCATCTTCAACATTGAGATTGAATTATGAAAACTTATTGAATAAACTATATGTATGTGTGTGTGTGTGTGTGTGTGTGTGTGTGTGTGTGTGCATATATGAACTTCTTAACCACACAACCATGCCTGCATATAGAAGCATAGAAGTGGATGCATGGTTAAGAAGTTTGCTTCTCAATCACATGGTTTTGGGTTCTGTCTCACTGCAAATGCCTTCTACTATATCCCCAGGCCAACAAAAGCCTTCCACAGAAGGCTACAAGTAGTTATCGGGAATTGACATCATTGACAAAATCAATGTGTACAGATTTTTGTGGAAGTTTAAAGGAGGGAAAACCAGCATTGAAAGCAAGCCATGAAATGGGTGACCATAAACCGTAACCAGTGAGAAAAATCACCAGCAAGTGAATGAAGTTATTTGCATTGAAAGACAAGTTATAATTTATGCGTAACTAGGCTGTGATCACAATGCTTTACAAGAGATAGTGAAAGACTCTGGGTATTGAAAAAGTGTGTGCTAAATAGATACCTTGGTGGTTGACACCTAATTTGAAGGAGAAAAACTTGGAAGTCTGCTTTTATTTGTTGAGAGTATTTGAAGCCAATTAAGACATGTTTTTGTTTTCTGATTTCATGACAAAGGATGAAACATGGTTATATCTTTATGATCAAGAAACAAATGCTCAGTCCCAGGAAAGGCATCATACTTCTCCTCCAAGGCCTAAGAAGTGTGAGAGCAGGAGATTGGCACAGAAAGTCATGGTGACAGTTTTTTTGAGATGACAAGGGCATCATTCATCTTGATTTTTTGTAATGTGGTTGTGCAATGAACAGTGAGTTGTACACTGAAAAGTTCAAAATGCATAGAAAAACCACCTGGAGGAAGAAACGGTGCAAGAATCTGAAAATAATTCCTTTTCACCAAGATAATGCATGATCACGCATATCTATAACAATAAATCGAGCAATTGGTGAATTGCACTGGTCAGTAGTCCACAGGCTATCATACAACCTGAATCTGGTGCTCTCCTTCCAGCTTTTAGTCAAATGAAGGACAGACTACAAAGACAACAATTTGATAACACCCACAAGGCTTAAAGTGGCTGTAAAGAAGTAGGTGCATAGTGCACACCTGAATTTTTAATAATTAACAATGGTATAAATGCATCACTTGTAATGGAGACAATACTGAGTTGTAATTTTATATAGAGGAAAAGTCATTCTGTTAATATGTACTGGTTGAATGACCTTTGTCAGATAACAAAAAAAAGTAATATCTGCTTTTGCATTACTTTTGGTACAACCTTCATACATGTGTGTATCTGCATGTAAGTGTATGTGCATATGCATGTCTGATCCTCACCATTTGACAACTGCGTTGGTTTATTTACATCCTCATAACATAGCAGTTTGATAAAAAAAAAGAGAAACCAAGAGCATATATACCAGGCAGGGCCAATTTGATTGATTAAAAAGCCTTCAAAGTGGTGCCCCAGCATGGCCAATGTCCAAGACAGATTTTGTAAATCATTCCTGAATTTTGAAGATAAAATAAAATACTGATTATGTTTATGATGTCATGACCCATATAAAGAAATATTTATGCCAATAAAGAATATCCAGCTAAATTATGAATCACTTCTTTTCCGAGATAAATTGTCCATTATGACCAAATAATTATTTTGGTAACAATGAAACATGATTTTTGAAAGACAATAAAACAAGATTGTATAAGCTTTACCCTTTATTTCACTGAAAGAAGAATCTGCATAGAAGAATGGAAGATTATACGGAAGTATCAAAAATGAAGAAAACAAATCACTCAACTTACCTTAGTCTATCTAGAAGATACATCTTGTCTGTCATTTCCCACTTGAAAGTTTGGTATTAGAAGAAAGAATATATTTATCATCATTGTTCTTGACTTGGTTGGCTCTAAAAATTCAAGCAATTTACATAACGATTTAGAGAAACTGATTTATAAGCCAAGTAAGATGTCCTGGGAGTAGTTCTACTTCTGATAAATAGATAGGAGAATAATGAAAGGTGGCAATTTGACAGAGTTGTTAGTGAGCATTTTTTTGACTTTCTGTGCTCTGAGTTCAAATCCTACCAGAGCCGACTTTGTTTTTCATTGTTTTGTGGTTGATAAAAAACATCAATTCAGAATAATAGATTAGCAGAACTGTTAGTGAGGTTCAACATAATTCCTTGTGGTCTTTTGCAGTCAGACAGTAATGCCAGCAAATTATACTGGTTTCAAATTATATTGGCTCTTAAGTGGCAACCTTTTCCTTGGGCAACGTTGGTAGTATGGAGAGAAGTCACTTGCATGCATGGACAACTGCCAGTCTTTCACAAGGAACTGTGCATAGGCCTGCAGATACAGATCTAAATAAATGATCAACCCTGATTGACAGAAGCCCCAAAGAGTGTAATGTACTTTGTTATGGAGTCCCAAAATGTGATTGAAACCTATATAGGGTTTGTTTGTATGTCGGCTTTGATGTAGTATCAATAATACAAAATCATAATTGAAGTACATGTTTCTAAAGTTTACTGACAAGAATACTTTCTACAGCCATTAAAGTTTTTTTTTCTTTTTTCAAAATGTACCAGACTTAAAAATAAGTCTTAGAGATAACTTGTTTGACTAAACCTTCCAGCATGGCCACAGTTCAACAATTGAAATAGTTGAAAGAAAAGTATACAGCAGGGTCTCACATGTGGATACATGTGGCCTATTGGTTAGGATGTTCAGCTCATGATCATAAGATTCACTTCTTGGAATGGGCAGTACATTGAGTTCTTGAGCAGGGCACTCCATTTCATGTCACTCTAGCCAATTCAGATGAAAATAAAAACTAGCTGAGCATTGGTGCAGTCCTATTTCCCGCTTGTTGTTACATCCTCAATTTTTCCCTTAGGTCAAGGAAGAAGGAGTGAGAGGATGTCTATACCAACATGTGACTGCATAGGCACCTAATACCCTTAACGGAAGCATGGTACATACTAGAAAACCATAGTCATTTGTGAGTGATGACTGTTTGAGTTTTACATTTTTTATAGGTTGTGTATATGTAATATTGGTTTCAAATTTTGGCACAAGGCCAGAAATTACGAGGGAGGGGGCGAGTCAATTACATCAATCCCAGTACTCAATTGGCACTTATTTTATTGTCCCTGAAAGGATGAAAGTCAACCTCAGCAGAATTTGTATATGTATATGTATATGCAGTATCATCATCCTGTCAATTGACTTGCTTGGACCATTGCAACTATACCACATCAGATGTCCTTTTTGAACAATATGGCCTGAATGTCTAATTAGAGTTTTTATCACATTGGTCTTTCACAATTTGAAATATCTCACCTGCGCACACCATGACTACAGATCTTAGCACTAGCTAACTTATTGAACTGATAGATACTGGCCACTGACAGTTTGATGTTTGTTAATCTGTTCAGTATCTAGTGATATTCACCATTTATTCAATAAGTGTGAAGGTGTGTGTCTTAGTGGTTAGGGTAATTTGGTTCACAATTGTAAAGTTGTGAGTTCAATTCCCAGTGGTGCATTATGTCCTGAGCAAGACACTTTATTTCACACTGCTCCAGTCCACTCAGCTGGCAAAAATGACTAGTACCGGTATTTCAAAGGGCCAGCCTTGTCACATCTTGTGTCATACTAAATCTCCCTGGGGGCTATATTAAGGGCACACATGTCTATGGCGTGCTCAGCCATATGCATGATAATTTCATGAGTAGGCTGTTCTGTTTATCAGATCAACTGGAACCTTTGATGTTGTAACCGACGGAGTGCCAGTTTTATTCAATAAGTTCATTTGTCAAACTAGTTCAGAACTACTATGCTGCAACCTATGATTTCTACTTACCCTGGCTCAGGTGGTTATGTGCTTTTGAAACCATAGCTTGGATCTTGACAGGTGCTATTGCTCTGGGTCAGAGCAGACCTGAAAACAAAACTAGCTAAGAGCTGGTTCCACACTCCTCAAAGCTCTGAAATTCCTGATCCTGGGTCCTGCTACCAGATGAAATTTGAAGTCATACCCAGGACATATATTCTTTTATTCTTTTACTGGTTTCAGTCATTTGACTGCGGCCATGCTGGAGCACCACCTTTAGTCGAACCAATTGATCTCAGGACTTATTCTTTGTAAGCCTATTACTTATTCTATCGGTCTCTTTTGCCCCAAACTGCTAAGTTAAAGGGATGTAAACACACCAACATTGGTTGTCAAACAATGGTGGCGGGACAGATAGACATACACACAAATATATATATATATATACATACATACATACACACACACACACACACATATATATATATATATATGTGTGTGTGTGTGTGTGTGTGTGCATATATATATATATATATATATCATTCACCATGATAGATCGCTAACCACTACACACATTTTTTTTCTCTCCTTCTTTCTTTCTGTGTTCCTTTCTGTGGAGGAGCGTTAAAGACTTTTTCAATTCCCAAGCATTATACTAATACATCTGTTTGTTTTCTACACCACTTGTCTTTGTTTGTTGTTTTTTTGTGAATTCTCCCTATATATATATATATATATATATATATATATACAAAAACTACTTACAAATTGGAGACACTGCGTTCAGTCATGTAAAAGCAAATAGTAAAGGAGTATATGCATATATACGTACAGGTATGTGCGTACCGACATCCACCTGTATGTATAGGTGCATATCTGGGTACAGGACATTGCAAACAAAACGTAGACGAGAAAACACACATGCCACATAGAGAACATTCTACTTCATCAGCTACCCCCGTTTTAACACCGGCGTTTCGAAGAGCTGGGCAGGACGCATCGTTAAAACGGCTCTTCCCATGGACCGCAAATTAAATTTGCATACACAAATTAAATCTTGCCATGGAGAAATGTAGTGGCGGACAAAAAACAAGACAGGAAAACAAACAGAAAAGGCTTTACGGCCAGACGAGAAAATTATGTGTGTATGAACGCTGTGAGGCACGAACTTGAAAGGGACGAAGTAGTTCGCGTGTTTGCTCGGCGATAGCCAAGGAAGAAAAGGATTATTGACCGGAAGCATGTGACCATGCCGGTGTAAGGGGAAGGAAGAGAGAGAGTGGTAGAGGGAGAAACAAATGGAGGAAGTAGAAGAATAGGTGAGCAACGAGAGGAAAAGAGAAAGAGAGGAAGTACGAGGGGGAAAAAAGAGATACGTAGAAGTAACAGAGGAAGAACGAGAGGGGTAAAGCGAGATACGTAGTAGTAAAGAGGAAGAACGAGAGGGGGAAAAATGATAGAGGAAGAGAAAGAGATAGAGTAGCGTCGGAAAATATAAGTTTACGAAAACTACTTACGAATTGGAGACGCTGCGTTCAGTCATGTAAAAACAAATAGTAAAGGAGTGTACTTCCTCTCTTTCTCTTTTCCTCTCGTTGCTCACCTATTCTTCTACTTCCTCCCTTTGTTTCTCCCTCTACCACTCTCTCTCTCTTCCCCTTACACCGGCATGGTCACATGCTTCCGGTCAATAAGTTTTGTTTGCAATGTCCTGTACCCAGATATGCACCTATACATACAGGTGGATGTCGGTACGCACATACCTGTACGTATATATGCATATACTCCTTTACTATTTGTTTATATATATATCTATATATATAAAAATGAGAATGTGTGTCTGTCTGTCTGTCTGTCTGTATGTGTGTGTGTGTGTATCCCTAAAACTCGAGAACTACGCAACCAATTTCATTCAAATTTTACAGATGCCTTATTTAGGGTTCCAGTTGTTTTTTAGTCAAAAAAATTTTTTAACTTCTTGCAGAGTTCGAGCCCACGGCAACATAATATCTCCTCCACTATTTAAGTAATACGTGTCAAAAGTGAAACAAAAACACTCGTGTCAAATACTTTCACTTTAAAAATGAAACTATTCCACTAACTGAAACAATCACATTTCGATACTGTAATGACAGATACTTTCAGAGAGAGAGAAAGAGAGAGAGAGAGAGAGATGTACATGTAATATGTACACACATATACATATATATATACATACATACAGATATCTATACATATATATACACCCATCACACACATACACATGGACACAAACACACACATTAGTCATTTGTTTTCTTATCCAAAAGTACTGAATGGATCTTTATGAAATTTGGAAATTACATTCTATGCATAACGGCCATAACTCCCATGAAAATTCATATATTTTTGATGTTGATGAAATTTTAACCCGAACATAACAGATGAGCACTGTCTGTAGCTGGTCTTCTCTTGGAAGAACCCCGCTTCTCACATGGACAACTGTATGTTGGCTGCTCAAGAGTGGGCAGCAAAAAAAACCTATTTGCATATGCTCCACAAGGGAAAACAAGGAACATTGTTTACAATGAGGTGTTATAATCACAACAGCAACAAAGTATGTACATGATCACCTTCTTTCACGAAACTTCATTGACTTTCATATATTTATATTGATATACATATATATACGTTTGTTTGGGTGCGTGTGTGTGTGTATATATATATCTCTATATATAAAGATTAGAATGTGTGTCTGTCTGTCTGTGTGTCTGTGTGAATCCCTAAAACTCGAGAACTACACAACTCTCTTTTACAAACCCAGTGAAAATACATATATTTCATATGTCAAAGAAATTCAAGCAATACATATAACACCAAAGTTAAAAACATTCCCAACAATTCCACAATCCCCAACCTCCAGAGCTATTGAAGAAACTGTTATCATCAACTGACCAAGATTCCTAACATTTGCAAAACAAAATTAGACAATACGATGCTGTACTACAGATGACATCATTTGGAACCACAAAAGATTTAACTGAGGCAGCATTCATCCAAACTCTCAAGATCCAACCTCAGATTTATCATCGCATTGTCTCTCTACTACCTCTGTCAAATGAATCACCAAAATTGGCCTTTCATTATTTATAATCTGTACCTGTTTGTTTGGTTACGAAATAAAATACACAAAACGTGTTTCTGAATTACGTGTATTTACTTTATATACATATGAGTTGAAAACTTTCTTCTAGCATTCCACTTAATATCCATGTTCCATGCTGGCATGGATTGGAGAGTTATTAATGTAGAAATATGGTATCGTAGCTACTAACAGTTGAGGGTTGCGTAGTCTAGACAGCGTTTTTAGATTTCATTATTCTCTTTAACCCGGGCAACGCCGGGTGTTTCTGCTAGTATATTCTTTGTATTATATATATATATATATATATATATAATATATGGACGGACTTCTTTCTGTTTCTGTCTACCAAATCCACTCACAAGGCTTTGATTGGCTTGTAGCTACAGTAGAAGACACTTGCACAAGTAGCCACACATCAGGACTGAACCTGGTACCATGTGGTTGGGAAGCAAGCTTCTTACTTTACAGCCACTCCTTATATAGTAAAGTGAAAATTTTCAGTTTACAGAAATTATACATGGAACCTCTTGAAAAGTTTCTCTGTTTGTTATTTGCATAACTAACATCAGTTAATCTGAAGTTCTTCAACTTACAGTAAATAAACTCTGTGATAGTTATTTATGAAAGTACACAGTGGTGGAAAAGGTTTTGGTCAGCTTGCTGATAGTGTTGCTGCTTCTGTTGTGGCTGTTCAGTGTCTTTACTTATAGTAGTCTTCATTGAAAACTCATAAAAAAATTAGACTATTCAGTACATTAAGCATAGATAACATCTAACCTTGAATTTTCTAAATACAAAGTATTTGTATACACAAGAAAGAAAAAATGAGAGAGAGAGAGGGAGAGAGAGAGAGAGAGAGAAAGAGAGAGAGAGAGGGAATATAGACGAGGAATAGAGAAAAGTGGGGAGAAGAGAAAGAAAGAGACTACAGAAAAACAGAGAAGATAGAAAGAGAAAGATAGAAAACTAGGAGAGAGAGAGAGAGAGAGAGAGAGAAAATAAGAAAGTATGGAGGGATGGAGTGAAAGAAAGAGAGAGAGGAACTGGAGAGAAGAGAAAGATAGAATGTAAAGAGAAAGAAAAAGAGAGAATATAGAAAGAGAAAGACAGAAAAAGAGAAAGAAAGAGAAAAAGAATAAGAGAGAGTGAGAGAGAATGAGAGAGAGAGAGAGAGAAAGATAGATAGATAGAGGGAGAGAGAGAGAGAGGGAGAGAGAGAGAGAGAGAGAGAGAGAGAGAGAGAGAGAGAGTTGTGAGTCAGAGTAACAACCTGGTTCATTTAATGCTTTCAAATTACTAGCTAAAATCCCAGCTGTCACATAAAGGCAATTTGGACTCTGCACTTAAGGAAGCATGTCATTTTGTCTAAAGAAAGAATAATAAAGAACTACACTTATTGTTAAAGCAATGGGCCAAGAACAGAAAAAGAAATAAATCTGAAAAAAAAAAAAAAGAAGTGAGAAATGTACGTCAGCTTTTATACTAGTTTGAGGAAAGTAAAAACAAACTTTTCTAGAATATTATTTCCTACCTCATTAGACTAAGTGTACATGCAATGGTGTAATTTTATAGTTTGGTTTGGTCAGTGTTTTGTAAGGTGAAGTATTTCTAGTTGATTGAGTTAACCTCATTATATTACTGGTTCTTATTTTACTGATCCCAGGCTGATGGGTACTGAAGTTGAGCTTAGCTTAATTGAAACTTGAAGTGTATAATAAACGTAAATCATTATTTTATTGCTTCAATGTGGTGAGCTGGCAGATTCTTTAACACATCGGGCAAATTACTTGGCTGTTCATGTTCTGAGCTTAAATCCCACCAAGGTCAATTTTGCCATCCATCCTTTCTGGGTTGACCAAATAAATTACCTGTTAAATACTGGGGTTGACATAATCAACTGGTTTCCACCTTCCCTGAAAATTATAAGCTTTGTTCCAAGTTGAGAAAGAATTATTTTATTGTCTCAGTAACTTCCAGTATTCAGTATACTGTTCTGTTTTTTATTTATACTTGTTAGGTCTGGACGCTGGGGTAGTAACCATGGCCTTTGTAGGCCCTCTAAGACTGTAATGTTCTTTTTGAACCATTGTAAGTCCTCACTCTGAGAAAAGACATAAGTATGGAAGGAGTTAAGAAAGCTGACACTTTAGGAAGAAAAGACAAGGTTTAGTGGTCTGAAGTAGATCTTGTGGTTTGGTTGCAACAAAATTGATGAAAGGAGGAGGGGCTGGGTTGGGAATACTTGAATGAAGGTTGCATGAATTCAGCAGGCTCTGAGGAGCAGACGCCATTATAGTAGCACTGAAAAGAAATAGACAAAGGAGACAGTGCATCTGTAGGCCTGAGGCTGGAATATGTTTATCAGTGATTTTATGTCACTCAATCTCTGTATACTAGAGACTGATTCCTACTCTAGATTTTAAGTTCTTTTAAAGTATTTTTATTAGCTTGCTTTATAAATTACTTTAGTTACATTTTGAGCCCTAGTGACTTTGTTGTGTTTAAGAGCAGCAAGATGAAAACATTACATATCTCCTAGAGAAATACCACTTTTCCTCTCTATTGATATGTCCAATTAGAGAGTTAAAACATCTTTCAACTTATACATTTTCTAATTTATCTTATTTTCACCAGAATAATCTTATTTATCAGTTCAATGCTTCTGTTGTTATTACCAAACGTCAAAGTAATTATCATTTACTAATAGTATTTTATTACTTAAAGTAATGGAATGGTAAAGATAATAGAGCATCAAACTAAATTCTTTACACTTTCATATCCCTAAATCTATCACGAAAATTAAACCTCTTTGTACTCTATTCTTTTTTACTTTATTTTATTTATCTTGTTTATTTTATTTTAATTTAGTCTAATTTATTTTCACTCTCCTCCTTTACCTTCCTGACTTTTACAGACAGTATTAACCGGTTATCTTATTACCCTCTAACCATATTGTCTAAGATACACCAACACGCTGTTTAAATTATTCTTTGTGTATATGAGCCGGTTCGTTGCCAGTGCCCCTGGACTGGCTCATGTGCAGGCGACGCTCCTGGGCCGGCTCTTGTGCGGGTGACACATGAGGTTTTTCGAGCGGGATCGTTGCCGGTGCCCCTGGACTGGCTCATGTGCGGGCAACACATGAAATCTTTCGAGCGAGATCGTTGCCAGTGACCCTGGACTGGCTCTTGTGCGGGTGACACATGAAATGTTTTGAGCGGGATCGTTGCCAGTGCCCCTGGACTGGCTCATGTGCGGGCGACACATGAAATCTTTCGAGCGAGATCGTTGCCGGTGCTCCTGGGCCGGCTCTTGTGCGGGTGACACATGAGGTTTTTTGAGCGAGATCGTTGCCGGTGCCCCTGGGCTGGCTCGTGTGTGGGCGAAACATGAAATCTTTCGAGCGAGATCGTTGCCGGTGCTCCTGGGCCGGCTCTTGTGCGGGTGACACATGAGGTTTTTTGAGCGAGATCGTTGCCGGTGCCCCTGGGCTGGCTCGTGTGTGGGCGAAACATGGAATCTTTCGGGCGGGATCGTTGCCGGTGCCCCTGGGCTGGCTCTTGTGTGGGTGACACATGAAATGCCTTGAGCGGGGATGGGATCGTTGCCAGTGCCCCTGGACTGGCTCATGTGCGGGCGACACATGAAATCTTTCGAGCAGGATCGTTGCCAGTGCCCCTGGATTGGCTCATGTGCGGGCGACACATGAAATCTTCCGAGCGGGATCATTGCCGGTGCCCCTGGGCTGGCTCTTGTGCGGGTGACACATAAGGTTTTTCGAGCAAGATCGTTGCCAGTGCCCCTGGACTGGCTCTTGTGCTGGTGACACATGAAATTTCTTCGAGCGAGATCGTTGCCGGTGCCCCTGAACTGGCTCTTGTGTGGGGTTCTGGGATTTTCGAGCGGGATCGTTGCTGGTGCCCCTGGGCTGGCTCTTGTGCGGGTGACACATGAGGTTTCTCGAGCGAGATGAGCGTGGCCTTTGCCAGTACCACCTGACTGGCCTTCGTGCGGGTGACACGTAAAAGCACCCACTACACTCTCTGAGTGGTTGGGTCTAGGAAGGGCATCCAGCTGTAGAAACACTGCCAAATCAGATTGGAGCCTGGTGTAGCCATCTGGTTTCACCAGTCCTCAGTCAAATCGTCCAACCCATGCTAGCATGGAAAGCGGACGTTAAACGACGACGACAATACATACAGACATATATATATATATATATATATATATATATATATATATATATATACCACCTGACTGGCCTTTGTAGGGTTTTCGAGCGAGATCGTTGCCAGTGCCCCTGGACTGGCTCTTGTGCGGGTGGCACATAAAAGACACCATTTCGAGCGTGGCCGTTTTCGTGCCGGTGACACGTAAAAGCACCCACTACACTCTCTGAGTGGTTGGCGTTAGGAAGGGCATCCAGCTGTAGAAACTCTGTCAAATTAGATTGGAGCCTGGTGTTGCCATCCGGTTTCACCAGTCCTCAGTCAAATCGTCCAACCCATGCTAGCATGGAAGGCGGACGTTAAACGATGATGATGATGATGATGATATCATGACTTCAAATCTTATAAAGGTTGAGTTCATTTTTTTATTCGTTTGGGAGTTGATGAAATAAGTACAGGCATGTATTTATAGGACACTTCCATTTGAAGATTTATGACCTTGTGCTAACAAAAAAATATTGCTATTCTATTTTCTGTTATTTCAAACACCAGTTTTGCTAAGAAATCTAAAATTATTTAAGAATATTTTGCATTGTCTCCAAATAATTTTCATCAATTTCCTCTTATTCCAAATTTCCTAATTCTTGTTGATCCTTTTAATTTTCCATTAATCTCAAATAATTCTCTGTACTTATACCTTATATAAATCTGACATTGGCTGAACAAAGACATATTAAATGAAGCTCTTAACACATTTATCTGTTTTAACAGCCACAGCTAAAATGCTGATACAGTGGATAAACCTCTGTTTGAAATCATGAATCTTTAAACAAAACATTATGCAGCATCTTATATATTCTCATTCACAAATTGCAACACTTGTAAGTGGATCCTAAATAATGAGCTCATGGAAGAGCCATTCTAGCCATTTAATGACTTACAAAACTATTAAATTTCCTGTAACCCTTTTGTTACTGTATTTCTGTTGAAACATACTGGCTTTGTTTTATTTTCTTTTGAAAATAGGGAAGAATTTAGTAAAATAATTTGCCGTTATTAAGCCGGTGTTTGGAATTAGTAGTAGTAGTAATAGTAGTAGAGAACTACTACTACTACTACTACTCCACTGCCATTGCCACCAACACCATCACCACTACCTCCATCTTCACATCATGGCCATAATGTGGTGGTGTTGTTAGTAGAGGCAGTGGTTGTGATGGAGTAAATACACATGAAATTTTGACTGAAGGCTTTAATTTACATCACTTAAAAGCAAGGAGTTTGTATCATTGAACCAGGGTCAGTCTTAGGTTGGTTGGTATCAAAAAGGTTCCACAACTGTAATCTGATCGCTGACTTTGTCACACAACTATGACCAGGTCACTGACATAGTTTCATTAAGTAGTGAAACTATGGGAGTGACCAGGTCACAGTGTGCAACAGAAAGTTGACAACTCGTAAAATAAATAAATTCAAAGTAAAAACTTGGAGCAGCATTAAATTAAAATAAGCACATATGTATCATATTAAATGCATACACACCATTGATAGGCAAGGTACTGTAGTTTTCATCTGAGATAAAATTTCTTATTGACTCTAATGTATATCTACACACACACACACACATACACATGCATGCATGCATGCACATACACACACACACATACATATACATACATACATACATAAATAATATATACATACATATATATATATATTTATATATTTAAATAATAGGGGTGAAAAATTGAATATTAATTTGAGTAATATCAATTTAAAACCAGTGGTCTAGCAAATTGAAACATCTGAAGATTCAGAAAAATTATATTACATATATATAAGAGGGTTGACTACTAAGTGGACATCCATTTTGCTAGCAGAAGACCACCTATGGTCTGACCATAGGTGGTCTTCTTCTAGCAAAATAGATGTCCACTTAGTGGTCAACCCTCTTATATATATGTAATATATATTTATAATAATAATATTAGGGATAAAAATTCAAATTTACAGGTAAAAACTCAATTAAATTCAATTTATTAAAAATTAAAATTAAATTAAGATTCACTGTATAAAATATATATATATAGTTTTAGGGAAAAGAACCAAGGTTCATGAAGTAGCTTGCTTACTAACACCACTACCACATTATGGCAATGCTGTGAAGATGGATGTAATATATATATATGTATATATCATTCTTTTATTCTTTTATTCGTTTCAGTCATTTGACTGCGGCCATGCTGGAGCACCGCCTTTAGTCAAACAAATCAACCCCAGGACTTTTTCTTTATAAGCCTAGTACTTATTATATCGGTCTCTTAGGCCGAACCTCTAAGTTACGGGCACATGAACACACCAGCATCGGTTGTCAAGCGATGTTGGGACAAAAACAGACACATAAACATACACACACACACACACACACACACACACACACACACACACACACACACACACACATATATAAGTAACAAAACCCTCAGTGTTTCTTCTCTGAAGACCTTCTGCTGTTCAGCTCTCTTACCACTATGCTTTTAACACAATACATCTACAAGAGATTTCTTCTTGGCTGAAAACTGCTGTAGCTTGCCTATCAATGATGTATATACCTTAAGTATGATACATAGATGGCTATCTTAAGTGAATTTAGCAGTTTTATGTGTTATTAAATAACTCTTTCACAATGTAATTACTTCAGTTTCAACACACTGCTTGTTGCAAGACCAGTACGACTCCAAATTGAATTCTGAAGTATTTGAGTGTTTGAATAACTATTTCTGTGCCATAACTCAGTTTGAGTAATGGTGAATGGGGCAACGCAAGGTGAACACCAATTACATTAGTCAGCAATCTAAGAAGACTTGGAATGGTCACAGACAGAAACATACATTTATGACAAACTAATAATTCCCATCTCCCTCCCCAAAAAACAGTAACACGAGAAGCAGCTGTTATGATTTTGATATGGTTATGTCTTTTGTCTTTTTATCTTCTATCTTTCACTTATTTCGGTCATTAGACTGTGGCCATGCTGGGGCACTGCGTTGAAGAATTTATAGTCAAATGACTCGACCCCAATACATTTTTCTTTTTAAAACTTGGTACTTATTCCATCAGTCTCTTAAGCTATGAGGACATAAACACACCAACACCGGTTGTCAAGTGGTGGTGGTGACAAACTCAGACACACACACACACACACATACATGACAGGCTTCTTTCAGTCCTTATTTACCAAATCTACATTTACCAAATCCACTTGCAATGCCTTGGTAATCCTGAGGCTATAAGTGAAGACACTTGCTCAAGGTGCCATGCAATGGGACTGAACCTGAAACTATGTGGTTGTGAAGCAAACCTCTTACCTCACAGCCACGCCTGTGCCTATGGTTATTGTTAAAAAAAGAGATGTCTTTGTTTTCTGAAACAAGAAAATTCTTTAAAATAAAGAAGCCAAAAAAAAAAAAAGAGAAAAATGTATAAGAAAAAATGAAAGAAAGAATTAGATCATTAACGAATTTTGTTTCTGATAACAATTAATCAGAACTTTGGCATTTAATAGAAATCATTTGAGTAATAGAAGAATCTGTTCCCAGTTTTTGATGATGCTTTGGTTAAAAAGTATGACTGGAGTTTGTAGATAATCTAGCATTGCCAGTGTGTTTTGAATACGTGACGCGTGTGAGTGATTTCTCATCCTTCTACAAATACCACTACACCTTACATCTATTTACAAGTTTCATTGATTATATGCTATTGAATTTCTTTATATCCACCTCATATACATATATTAAAGAAGGTCAGACTCTTTTTATGTGAAAAATAGAGTTGATTCTAACATAAATGGAACATAAACAAAAAGAATCTATATTCAAAAAGTTGACCCAATCAAAAAGCCAGTTGTACAAGATAAGATAAAGAGAAAAGAAAGCTGGCAATGCCTCAATATAATTCATGATAGAAGGTGTGCTCTGATACTACAGAAGATAGATGCATCCAATTTATATGCAAGGAGTTATATTGTTGTATCCTATTAAAATGTGGAGAAAGTTCTTATAACATATGCGTCCTGATAAACATCACCAATGCCACCCATCAGCTTGCCACCACTGCTACTTGTACCACCACCACCACCACCACTGTCATCATAAGCTCTGCCAGCACCTCCACTATCACCACCATCACAGCCACCACTATGACCACTATGACCACCATGACCACCACCACCACCACTATTATTAGTGTATCCCATTATATAGTAACTAAAGTGTGCTATGGAAACTGAAGAAAGCCTCCCAGTGTAACCATTAGACACCTTACATCAGGAGCAGAACGTTGTGTAGGTAGGAAACCACTTCAGTGCAGTATCGGTTTGCAAATTAATATTTCATCACTTAAGCAATCTTCTGAATTATAAACAACAATGTTGAAAGCTGATCTTGTGAAGGCACATGACCTAGCAGTCAGGATGTTTGGTTTATGATCAGAAGGCTCAATTCCTGGGCCGAGTAGTGTAAGGTGTCTGGGCAAAGCATTCAATTTCACATTGCTCCAGCCTGATGTTTTAGCTCTCTCTTCTTCCACCTGTCACATCCAAGATATTCTGATCATTGAGGGAACTTTCTTTATCCTTTGTGTTTTGTTTTCTTTTTACGTTTTAATATATATATATATATATATATATATATATATATAAAAAACGTACACTAATTTACATATATATATATATATATATATATATATATATATATGTAAATTAGTGTACGTTTTTTATACACAAAAGAGGTGACCTTAACAGGACAACTCTTTTGTGCATAAAAACGTATGCTAATTTATATGAAAAATATATTGTCTATTGACTTTATTATGCATGCTAGCCACTGGTAGAATATTTCTCTAAATTTTCTACTCTTATTTTTTTCATAGTTATATATATGTGTGTGTGTGTGTGTGTGTATGTATGTGTGTGTGTGTGTGTGTGTGTGCGTGTGTGTGTGTGTGTGTGTGTGTGTATATATATGGAAAAAAGACAAAGTAGAAAATGCTAAAGTACTTTTATAAAGAACATTACAAAACCAGTTTCGATCCTTGAGATCTTATATATATATGTATGTATGTATGTATGTATGTATATGTATTAACTAACAAAAGATTAATTGAAAGTGCTCACACACTAGGACAAAAACTTCTTCCCAAAAAAGTAACTAACATCCTGATAAAAGATTTTATAACTTTAAAAACAAAATTTAAATCTTTGAAAAATATTCCCTTTATACTTAAAAACTGTATTAAATTTTCACAAAGACTTTCAAATGTATATATATGTATATATATATATCTACATATATATATATATATATATATATATATATATATATATATATATATGTTTATATATATGTGAGTGTGTGCATGTGTGTGTATAACCATATATATATATATATATATATATATATATATATATATATTTATATATATGTGAGTGTGTGTGTGTGTGTGTGTGTGTGTGTGTGTGTGTATAACCATATATATATATATATATATATATATATATATATATATATATAGTTGAAAAATATCATCTCCATTTTTCTTTGACATGGAGCTGGCTTGGAGGGAGCTGTTCAGATTTCCAACTGTCTGTTGTGGCATGGTTTCTATGGCTGGATGCTCTTTCTATGGCTGGACGCCAACAACTTAACAGAGTGTGCTGGGTACTTTTTACATGCCACTGGGCATCCAAAAGGGATCCCAGGGGGTAGTGTGCCTGCCCTCCTGAGATAGTTTTCCACCACATTTCTTAAAAATTGTGATAGAGGCCTTGGTCTCAGGACCACTCATCCCCAACTGAGGTTGGGGATAAGCAAGGGCATGCTTCCCATAGAAAATCCAGCTCCAAAAGCACCTCATGATAGCAAGGGAGAATGGGAACCAGCCAGCCGAAAAGTTGAGGTGGGCTGCACCTGCCTACCTTGGTTTCAATGGCATTGAGGTAGATCTGGATACCCTCATTAATGGGGACCAAACCCAGATTTAAAACACTGGATGATGATAATGATGGCATGGTTGTGTCAATGCAGCACTAGAATGAGTGTATATACGCAGCACCAGCACAGGTGCATTAATGCAGCACTGGCATGGGTGCATTTTAAGTAGCACTGGCCCCTGAAAGGGCAAGACTGTGTGTGTGTGGAAGACAGGCATTTTACTTAGCTTGACATGTTTTATCAAGTATGGCAAATCGCCACATCTTCTGGTCCCTTGTCATTTCCTCAGTGAGGCCCAGTATTCAAAGATCTTTTCCCACCACTTTGTCCCACTGCTTCCTGGGTCTACCCCTACCACAAGTACTCTCCACAATTAGAACTTAGCACTTCTTTATGTACCTGTCATATATATGATGGGCCTCCACACAGTTCCTGTCTACCAAATGCACTCACAAGGTATTGATTAGCCTAGGGCCATAGAAGAAGACGACTAAGATGCCACACAGTGGGATGGAACCTAAAGTCACATGGTTGCAAAGCAAGCTTAGCCATACTTGTTCATGAGTGATGGCTATCTGTAAACTTCAACATGGAAATTAATCTGAGTTACTGTGTAAGAAATTGCTATTCCTTCAAAGAATTTAGCAGTGATGACTTTCACCCATTTGGTTACTGAAAAAAGAAAAAAAGAGAGAAAAATTTGAATTTGTTTAAAAAAAGAATAATTGAAAGAAATAAAAATAAATATTGACCATAAATAATCAGAATCGTTTCTATTCTAGAGATCAACAAGCTTAAAATTCAGAATTAATTGTAATTAGAGAAGCAATTTCCTTTCAAATCGCTTATATACTTTGTAGAACTTTTATTAGAAATTCATTTTATTTACCACTTATAAGGGACAGATGCAAATGATTTGGATTAAATAATCAATGAGTCACTTAGGCCAAAAATACACAGATGGTAGTGTGAAAATATAGATTCTGAAGCATTCCAAAAGGATTTTATTTAAAAACATTATAGAGTGGCTGTGTGGTAAGTAGCTTGCTTATGAACCGCATGGTTCCGGGTTCAGTCTCACTGTGTGGCACCTTGGGCAAGTGTCTTCTACTATAACCTCGGGCCAACCAAAGCCTCGTGAGTGGATTTGGTAGTCAGAAACTGAAAGAAGCCCGTCGTATCTATATATGTATGTGTATATATGTGTGTGTGTGTATATGTTTGTGTGTCTGTCTGTGTCCCCCCAGCGTCGCTTGACAACCGATGCTGGTGTCTTTACGTCCCCGTAACTTAGCGGTTCGGCAAAAGAGACTGATAGAATAAGTACTAGGCTTACAAAGAATAAGTCCTGGGGTCGATTTGCTCGACTAAAGGCGGTGCTCCAGCATGGCCACAGTCAAATGACTGAAACAAGTAAAAGAGTAATGGACTTAAGTCATTGCAAGCACTCAAACCGTGGCAGATTACATGAGCTCTTGGAATAAGTTCTATAATTTTTTTCAATACATTGAATGACAACATTAAAAAAACCCCACAAAAACAAAGAAGCAAACTCTGTGTTTTTTATATGAAATATTGATTTAAGCTTATTGTCATCATCATTGTTATCCTCCTTAGCCTTGTTGTCATCCTCCTCCTCCTCCTCTTCCTCCTCCATGCACATCCACATACACACACACACAACAGGCTTCTTTCAGTTTCTTTCTACCAAATCTACTCATGAGGCTCTGGTCAGCCCAGGGATATTGTAGATGTTTCTTGCTCAGAATGTCACACAATGGGATTGAAACTGAGACCATGTGGCTGGAAAGCAAACTGCAAACTTTTTAACCACTCAGCCATGTCTGCAACTGATTCATAATAAAACTGTTCTGCAATACTAATGGAACATTGCCTAGAACTGGATGTGTAATATTTGTTTTGATAATTGTTAGTAAGCATTTGGTTGAATAAACCATACAAATTGTATGTTAAAAACAAAAAAGTAAATATGAAATGATAATGTTTATGAAACAATACCTTAAAAAATGCAACTTTAATTATATTATTCTCAAAAGCAAATCAAATTTTAATTGAATAGACAAACATTTCTATGAAGTAGAAAAATGTCGATTATATTTTAGTGTAACTTATTATAATTAATGTATAAAGAACACTGTAGAATTTATTCAATAATGACAATAATTTTGTAGTTTTAGTTGCTGCATTTCCATACATTTTAAAACTATGTAAGCATTAAAGCCCTTATAATGCTGGACATGGTTTATAATTTAGGCTTATTGACAATAAAGGATCTAAAAGTAATTTCTACAGCAAATAGTTTTATTGACATAAAAAAAGAATTCTTAAAGTTTAGCTAATGTTTTTGATAAAATTACATTTTGTTTATGTTTTATAAAAATGATAGGATAAACGATTCAGATGCATGTTTTCTGAAATTGTACTCAGAAAAAAAAAGCGAAAACAAAATTCTTCATAAAATATTAACAGTGAAGGCATTTGAATTTAGGAATATAGTGAAAGCTTTAACAGATAGATATAGATTAGGTTATCCACAAAGCAAAGTAAAAAAAAATATATATCAGAGAGAAAAATATACATTAAATGTGATTTTATTAAAAGGGACTACATCACTTTCTGGAACTGAGTTAAAAATGTTTGAAAAGACATTTGGGTTTAGGAATATATTGAAGATTTTATCACATAGATCAATTTATCTACAAAGCAAAGCAATAAATACTACAACAAAAAAAATATACTTTGAATTTGATTTTGTTAAAAGGGGTGATATCACTTGCAGATGTTGAATTGAAAATATCTATTGAAAACTAAACTGAAAAACTCTAGTGGGTTAGGAATTTAACATTAATCTTCATTTTAAAGTTCTGGGAATAGCAATTATATGGTTTGGCATTGTTAGAAAACTTTAAGTCTCTCTGATAATAGATAAAAGGGTACATGTCATTGACTTGATCTAAAACAAAAGGCAATTTGTCTGATGAGTTACCATTCATGACTAAAATTATAAATAGGTGTCTTCTTTCTCTGTCTTTTCTACAAATGACCTTTGCTTCCCTGAATTAGGAACTGCATAGCTTCAGCAAAGTCTACTCGATTCACCGACTTCCTTGTACTTAACATCTCTATTGTATCTTTTATTATATAACCCAACACTAATCACTCTCCTTCCCAATGATTATGCTCTGTAGCTGAGATATGTCACACATTGCTGTACTTAAGAAGAATCACCCACCACAACGGAATTGATATCTGTAAACTAAGGTGTCATGCAAAAAAGCATTGGTATGGGTTCTGGTGCTACATAAAAAGTACAGGTGCTGAAGCCACATAAAAAGTGCTATTGATGGTGCCATGTAAAAAGCACCCAGTACACTTTGTAAAGTAGTTGGTATTAAGGAGGGTATCCAGCTGTAATAATCAAGCCAAAACAGACTATGGAACTTGGTGTGGTTCCTAGTCTTACCAATTTCTGTCAAGCCCTCCAACACATACCAGCATGGAAAATGGACGTTGAATGTTGATGATGATGATGATGATGATGATGATGATGATTAATGATATGTTGGCTGAGTGGTAAGAATTATGCCTTCCAATCTCGTGGTTCCAGGTTCAGTCCCACTGCATGGTAGCTTGAGCAAGTGTCCTCTACTATAACCTTGGGTGATTAAAACCTCGTGAGTATATTTGTTAGATGGAAACTGAAAGATGTTCATCGTCTACATATGTCTATATGTGTGTGTGTCTTTGTGGCTGTGTTGTCCTCACCACCACTTGACAACCAGTGTTGGTGTGTTTACATCCTCATAACTAAGTGGTTTATCAAATGAGACCAATAGAATAAGTACCAAGCTTACTAAAAAATAAGTACAGGTGTTGATTCATTCAGCTAAAAATTATTCAAGGCAGTGCCCCAGCATGGGTCGCAGTTTAATGATTGAAACAAACAAGAAAGATTTTAAAAATATATAAAAAAGTTAATCTCCATCATTTAACACCCATTCTCTATGCTGGAATGGGTTGGACTCTTTGACATATTTCATTTCATGATGACTATCTCTGAAGAGTGCAGGGTTACATAATCTGACTTTACATAATCCTAACATTCTGTTGAACCCCTAGTGTGAAACCGATTGGGAAGATTAGCCATAATGGATATATAATACAGTACACTTTGATTAATATATATATATGTATGACTGATTTTCCTGTCAAAGACAATGCTTGGGTGTTCTGTGAGAAGACTAAAAAAAGAAAAGACTCCAACCAAATAAACTATCAACAACACACTCTCATTTCTATTACTATCATTCCCCAATGTTTACAATTCCTTCACTACATCTGATGACTACTCATATGAGTCCTTAGGCCACCAAAAGTAAGTAGATACTTATGAACATGAGCATGAATTATTAAACCAACATGAGATCTAGTTGAGAAATCACAATGTGAACAATAGTAGTTTTTGAGAAAACTGTTATATACTCATACACACACATACACACAGCATATTCCTTTCTATTTACCAATTTCCCTCACAAGGTATTGGACAACACATTAGCCAGCACTTTTCACACAGTGAGACTAAACCCTTAAGAACTCAGTTCTGAAGCAGACTCCTTAGCCAGACAACCTTTCTGAGAGACAATATGATTAAATGGGAAAAGTAATGGATTCCTCTCTAGGTTGTGTCCAAATCTACTTCAGTTGCTTTGTTTCTGGGAAGAATTGCTTTTATTCTCATTTCCTCATTTTACCTACGCATTGAGAGTAAATGCCAGATGAATTTGAAAATGTTAACCACTGATGTAAACTAGTGTTTTATCCAGAGAAATATTTACTTATTATTCTTATTTATTTTATGATAATTAGCTCTGTTTAAATACTGGCCATTTAAAAGGGTTTGGTAGAGATTTAAATTTATATTTTTGTTTGCACTACTCTCTATTAGATTCCTTTTGTGTAACATGTCTCTCTTTTAAGACAGGAAGCATGACATAGACATTACACAAGTTAGAAACTAGAAATATGAATAAAGAATTATTTTAAATCCATTGTAATATTTACCTGCAAAAATAGAAAACACAAAGAGTTCTATTTCTACAAAAGCAGACAATACTTTGGTTATTTCTATATTTTCTCTGGCTTTCACAAAAGAGGTGGCAGTATTCTATTTTGTTTTCCAAAATACATTGCAGAATTCACTCTTGGAGGTATTCATTTGAATGAAGATATTCAATGTAGATATTTCCTTAGTTAATATTATAAAGTTTTATATTCTTAGACAGAATAAATCGCTATTAAGAGAAAGAAAACTTGACTATTCATTTAGTTGAAATGAAATTTCTGATTATTATAAAATAATTTGTCTTCTTCAACCAAAAATATTTTCAGACAAATATGTTATATTAGATGATATATTATGTGAAATATAACATATTTCAAATTTATTTTGTTTATTTTCAAATGATTCAATTTATTAGATATTTTACTATAAACAAGATTATTTATGTATCAAAATGTTAAATTCTTTTGTGCTTGATTGAGATGGCAATAGTTTTAATTAACTTTAGTTCCTGTTTAAAACTGTTTCAACAAATTATATAAAATATGTTACATATAGCTTACATTATGGAACATACCCATCGCCAGCTGGTAACTGGAGATCACAATGATTTTGGTAGCTCCTGACAGCATCTCTCCTCACTGCAAAAGCTAAACAGCAGTGATGCTATCAGAGAATAACCAGATTCATTTGTTCCACATCAGTATACACTTTTCCTGCGAGTAATTTGATGTGTGGAATAAGATCCCTCCATCGCATGAAAATCAGCAAGGGTCAGCAACAGGAAGAGCATCTGGTTGTAAAATAATATATGCCTCAGCAATACATTCATCAAATCCAAGTATGGAAAAATAGATATAAAAATGAATGAAAGAACAAATATCACTGAAAGTTTGGTTTTGTTCTTTCTCTTACATGCTTCTATCATATCCATGATACAAGTTTCTCTGTTTCTCTCTGCAGGTTGCCAATTACTGCTGTTATTGATCTCAGCTTTAATGCCTGCCAGGTGGGACATAGTGGTGTACTGCTATAAATCCACAGCATCCACTCTCCACTAAAAGTATTGCACATTGGCATCCTTGTGCTTTGCGTAACTCTCAAAGATTTTAGATACTTCCTGTCATGTGCCCATGCATATTGCCTTTTCAAGAGATTGTGAACACCAGAATCAAAACAGTTTTTGTGAGTGCTGGAC
>NC_142929.1:129107327-129114827 GCF_046866305.1 Octopus bimaculoides | reverse complement strand
TCTCTCTCCCTCTCTCTCTCTGGTTATCCATCCATGTCCACCTGTCTATCCATCTGTCTGTACATTCATCTATCCATCAAGCCCTCCCTTCTTCCATCCATCCATCCATCCATCCATTCATCTGTATGTGAATATGTATTTACTCTTTTACTGGATCCAGGTATATAACTGTTGCCATACAAAAGTGCTGTTTTTAATTGTATTGCAGCATTGTGTTTGATATTTGGTGGACGATGGACTTTGCTGTTACTGTCCTTATCTGCATTTCCTGTCACAATGTAGGTTCCTCTGAGATCTTACACAGCATAATATCTGGATGCAGCTTCAGTGTATTGACTTCCTTTCCATACATATTGCCTATACTTTCAAGGAGAATATTTAATAACTGTGATCCTTTGAAAGCTAGGCTATTGTAATGCACAATCATTACTTCTAGCCCTGTGCAATGACAGCCAGTTTGGGTACTTTTATAGTTTTTATTGACAATGGTTAGTGCCAATCCCTCTAGATGCATATTACTGAATATCTATCTCTCCCTTTTGTTAACAAATATTAAGAGTAAATATTATAACCGAAATGTCATTATATTCAAAGCAATATATATATGGAGTATTCATTTTGATTAAATTATGGAAAGAGAAAAAAAATCTCTTTCAATACCAAAGATTGGTGCCAATCCGTCAGGATGTAGATTGCCGCATGTCATTTCTTTCATTATTCCAAGAAATAGTCTTTATTCCAGGAAATAGCATTTCCCAGAAGTTCAGAAGTTGCATTGAAACATTCATTTAGCTTGAAGCTTTGAATCGATTTTAATTCAGTATTAAGTTTGGCCCCATTTGAGGGCCATACTTAAAGCAATAATCCAAGAGACATAAGAACAAATGCTTTCCTTTGAACAAGGATCATCTTTCTCCTGTTTTTATTCTGAGTGATCTCAGAACCTATTCTGCCTTTCTCCTATAATTTTACCATTTTAGAAAATGTACCCAGAACCATTGTATCATTATTTCTCTGCTAAGGACAAATGGCATGTCCCCATCCCACACAATAGGAACATATTGTATTTGACCATGTAATCATCATCATCATCATCATTGTTTAACGTCCGCTTTCCATGCTAGCATGGGTTGGACGATTTGACTGAGGACTGGTGAACCAGGTGGCTACACCAGGCTCCAATCTGATTTGGCAGAGTTTCTACAGCTGGATGCCCTTCCTAACGCCAACCACTCAGAGAGTGTAATGGGTGCTTTTACATGCTACCGGCACGAAGGCCAGTCAGGCAGTATTGGCAACGCCCATGCTCGAAATGGTGTCTTTTATGTGCCACCTGCACAGGAGCCAGTCCAGTCTTTACACGTGCCACCAGCACAAGTGCCATCATGATTTCGCTTTCACTTGCCTCAACAGGTCTTCGCAAGCCAAGTTTCGTGTCCAATGAAGGAGACGACGTTGGCATGTGTGCCAGCCGTCGAATTTAGTTCGATTTCACTTGCCTTAACAGGTCTTCGCAAGCGGAGTTTAGTGTCCAACATAGGAAGGTATGCATCCTGGTAGAGGCCTTGGATTTAGGTCTCATTTGACTTGCCGGGTCTTCTCAACATTTTCATACACTTCTTATTTTTATGTATTGCAAAGAAAGGATATTGGTATCATTCTTCACTTCGAGCTCCTAATGATTTTTGATGGAGAAGAAACTATTTTGTCGTAATTGACTGGCTGCTAAATGATGATGATGGTGATGATGATGTATAAATAGAGGAATTTATTTACATAATATCGAGGTCTCTTTTATTCTTTTGTTGTCTTACCATTACTATTAATATATATATTTACATACAGTAACCTGCTTCTCCAACATACTAGTATGTTGGAGAAGCAGGTTACTGTCAATCCCTATATATTTATGATTATATATATATATATATATAGAGAGAGAGAGAGAGAGATGCATATACATATCCTTATTTAGTGTCTAGTTTTTCATGCTTGTATGGGTCAGACAGAATTTGCTGAAGCAGCTGGCGGTACATATTCTAAAAAATTTGCCAAAATTCATCTGTCTTGAAGCAAAGTAATATTTCCCCATGGCCAGATATGTTTCTCATGGAAGACTAAAAGCTAATAATGTCACTTGTATGATGATGATGCTCATTTACAACATGATGTCTAGACAAGAGGGCACAAACACATATGCACCTCCGACACACACGTGTGTAGAGTGTCTGTATATTATATGCACACACAGGTGTATGCATATGTGTGTATATAGTGTCTGTATATGCCATTTATTGTTGTTGCAGTATAATTGTTAACTACTACAAGGGTAAGGGTGATGATGAAAACTATGAAGAAAGGTATAGCTCAATTAATTAAGAGCAGAATTAGGCTTGATGAAATGCATTTTGGCTTCATCTGGAGAAGAACCACTATTTGATGCTATTTTCATACTCAGGAAACTGCAAGAGAATTACTTAGCTAAGAATAAAACATTATACTTGGCATTTGTTGATCTGGAGAAAACCTTCGATAGAGTGCTCCACTGAGTGATATAGTGGGCTCTGAGGATGTTAGGGATAGATGAGTGGCTGGTGAAAGCTATACAGGCCATGTACAAAGATGCTGTCAGTAAGGTAAGAGTTAACCACAAGTACAGCGACGAATTTGATGTACAGGTAGGGGTTCATCAAGGCTCAGTCCTTAGTCCCCTCCGTCAGGTCATAACAGAGGAATTCAAGACCAGCAGCCCCTGGGAACCAATATATGCTGATGATCTTGCCCTCATAGCAGATTCCATATCAGAACTAGAAAAGAAATTCCAGGTGTGGAACCAAAACCTAGAATCTAAGGGCCTTGAGGTTAACTTAGCAAAGACTAAGGTCCTAGTAAGTAAGAAAACTGACAGGACACCATCCCCCTCAAGTAGGTGGCCCTGCTCAACTTGTAGGAAAGGTGTAGACAGGAATCAATATGGTAGACCCAGTGTAAGCTATGGGTCACACTGGAAATGCAATGGATTAATAGGAAGGTTGTCAGAGAAAGTAGTGTTCGTATGTGGAAGATGCACAGAATCCATAAAAGCCACAATGGCCCAGGAAACTGATTCTCTCAAAAGCTCTGGTGATTCTTTAGGGATAACTTCTACAGCCTAGAGGACCAAATTAGTAATAGGGGAGGTTGCACAGAGTGTGTGATAGTTAGAATAAGAATAGGATGGAGGAAATTCAGAGAGCTGTTGTCTCTGTTGGCCATGAAAAGTTTCTTTCTCTCTGAGTTAAAGGAAGATTGTATGATGCATGTATATGGACAGCAATTCTACATGGTAGAGAGATGTGAACCCTGAATGCAGAAGATGAGAGAAGATGAGAGAAGAATGAGGCTAGTATGCTCTGTCAATTAGTGTGTTTTTGAGTTCTTGTAGTCTAAAGTCTCTAGTATTTTGTTCTGACACTATTGTGCATATCCTTCTTGCAAGGTTGAAGGGGATGTTTGTCTTGGTGTGTCTTGGGTGGCATGAATCAAATAGTAGATATTGTTTGGCGTCTGTGGTTTTGTAAAATATGTCCGTCTCTATTTTTAGGTTTAGTTTTTTAATTAGTATATCCAAGAATGGGAGCTCCTTTCGGTTGTACTCCATTGTGAACTGTATGTTTGGGTTGACACTGTTCAATAGACTTTTGAATTTCAAGAGTTCATCTGTGTTTTCATTCCAGAGTATGAAACAGTCGTCCAGGAACCTTTTCCAATTTTCTTTTATGTATTGGGAAACGGTGTTTCCAAAGGTGTATATATATATATATATATATATATATACATCATCATCATCGTTTAACGTCCGCTTTCCATGCTAGCATGGATTGGATGATTTGACTGAGGACTGGTGAAACCAGATGGCTACACCAGGCTCCAATCTGTTTTGGCAGAGTTTCTACAGCTGGATGCCCTTCCTAACGCCAACCACTCAGAGAGTGTAGTGGGTGCTTTTACGTGTCACCCGCACGAAAGCCAGTCAAGCGGTACTGGCAACAGCCACACTCAAAATGATACATACATATATATTTAGATACTCCTGACTATTCTTCCAATATACTAAGAATTTAATCATTTTCAATTTGAAATTGAATTGTAAAAACTGAAATAAGAATGGTGAAACTTTGTAACTTCCAGTAAATGCATTAAGGACAAGAACATTTAAGGAATAACGAAGAAACGTTACAAAATTTTCAACATAAACAACAATATTCTAAAGCATCTGATTTGAAGCTTTGATGTTTCAATAATTAAAATTAATAAAATAGTTAATAAATTTGACTTTTGAATTCTAGCATAATAAAAGTCATTGCTCTGTAAATTACAGAAATTCTTTAAAAATCTCATTCATAGAATTTTTTTTTTGTATTTTCTTCCAGTATTTTTATATGTGCCTACCTTGAAAATATTATATTGGATAATGAATTTGAATTTTGAGCTCCTAATTGAAGTTAAGAGTAACATGTTAGTATATCAGAGATTTTGAGTATTAAACTTTCATTTTGCCAAGTGAGAAAAATAGAGCCAACTGTGCAGCATTTAAGGGTCATGAACAAATCATTCTACTGGACTTTTTAGTATTTATTTATTGGCAGTAAACCACAGCATACAGTAACTAGAATTGGACCCTTGTACTTGCGTGGGAACTGAGCGACTATCCAGTGTACCTATGTCTTAAGACAGTGCTGGAAAGAAATTATACTGGTCCTCAATCAAGCACTGAGAAAAGATTCCAATACAGGAAAGTTCATAATCTGCTTTCAGTTCCCCATTGGGTTGTCCCCATATCATTTCACTTCCAAGAATAATGCTTTTCATTGTGACAGCGTTGTTTATTCTTCCATAGTAACTGATTATCTTGGAAAGTTGAGAAAAATTATCTCCAATATAGAAGAAAAACATCCAGCATTAAGATGAAAAGATGAAGAATTTTGTCTTCAGAAGGATTCCTTTATTTAAAAAATTCTTTTACTGATCTCATTAGGCCATGTGGTCATGTGAAGTGGCAGAAGTACTGCTTTTAAGAGTAGAGATGTTACATTGTCCTAAGTACTCGACTTTTATTTTATTTTATTGTCTCTGTAAGAAAGAAAGACTTGGATAATTGTGTTCAAAACATGAAAGAAAAACATAATCAAATATCTCAAGATATATTCTTTTGATGATCCACCTATTTCTCTATCCTGTGCCAGGATAACTAGCACAATAACATTTTCAACAAAATTTCAAATATATCTGTTGCTGAGAAATACATAAAAAAATTAAGATATCAGATGACTGACAAACTTTGAGTTATAAGTTCTAATCCAACTCATGGAATTCTATTGTTTTACTGAATATGACACTTAATTCTGTCTTTTGGTTGGGGAATAAAAACTGTTTTATTTGCATTTAGGTTTACATGTAATTTTGGATTAAGTCATTTGTTAAGTAAAATTCTGTGATCTGAATTCAAATCCTGCTGTGTTCAAATTTTCTTTTCATCTTTTGACGGGGCCAGAGAATATAGGTCCAGTCTATGACAGTGAACTGGCAGAATTGCTAGGGTATCGAATAAGAAGCATTGAAATATTTGCTTTGGCTCTTTGAGAACTGAGTTCAAATTCTGTCAATTCCTACTTAAATGATAGATTTAATCCACCACCTGGTCAGGACTCTGGTTTAAGGACACCTTCCTCACTTTCAAATGTCTCAGAGACCCTTTAAAGGGCCATGGGCACTACTTTTCATTCCTGATTAAAACATAAGAAGAAATAAATTATGATATGAAAACAAAACATAATCACTTTTTTGTCTTGCTGCAATAAATTCCTCAAGAACTTTGTTGTGATTATATATTACGATCTTTCCAGTCTGAAGTATATACAATAAACTAGTTATTGTTTGGAGAGCAAGCAGTTATAAGAAGTTATCTTAAACATAAAAGCTACAATACCAAATCATAGAATTTCTTATGTGACATCAAAGAAATATTTTGTTTAATTGCTACTTCAAGAATTTTCATCATGTTTTATTTTTTATAATATTATTTTATTTTTCATTTTGTTATTCCTCATAATCTGCTACTTTTTGACCTTTATTCAACATTGTTATGGAGCCAAACATTTTATTCAAGATGAAAACATAAACTTTAAATGTACAAAAAAAAAAAAATGATAACTATAAATTTATCAGAAATAATTTCCCTGATAGTAACAACCAATTATATAATCTTCTTTCTTTACCAGGAACTGGACTGTATAGTATTCTATGTAATTATTATCTTGTGATATTATTTTTCATTATGGTTTTATAGTTAACATTATAATATTTGGATCTGGCTAGAGATTTTGGTATTTTGAATGGTTGTTAATCGCTAATGTATTTTATCTTCTTGAACAAAATAGTATTGGTCTAAGACGAGTTGAGGTTTGTTATCTTTTTAATGATTAGATTTTGAGGAAGTATAAGTTTGTTATAGTAAGTTATGTCAGTTTACAGACCAAGGGTGACATCTTGGTGAAATGTCTTCTACTATAGCCTTGGGTTAATCAATGCCTTCAGAGTAAATTTGGTATGTAGAAATTGTGTGGAAACTTGTCATATGTGTGTGTGTGTGTGTCTGTGTGCTTTGACAACCAGTGTTGGTTTTTCTATGTTCTTGCAACTTAGCAGTTCAGCGAAAGGAACCAACATAATAAGTTCCAGACTTATAAATAAGTACTTGGGTTGATATGCTTGACTACAAAGAAAAAAACTAAACCCCTTCAAGGTCATGTTCCAGTATAACTGCAGTCCAATAACTTAAATCAATAAAAGATGAAAAGAAAAAAATACTAACTATAGAAATTGAAGGAAATGGTTATAAGAAAATACTTAAGATGTCATTTTAAGCTTCTAAATACATACTTTTATGCACATTTTTTTTTGTTTAGGAATAGGGTAATGGAAAAGAATTAAGATGTAAAGTAATGAAAAATGAACGATCCAAAACTCATAAAGACCAAATGTTTGTTAAGAAACTCCTGTGAAGTAACTAAATATTAATCCTCTTCTTAATTTGATATTAAAGCAACAAGTTACTAATATGCGTTATTCTTTTATTCTTTTACTTGTTTCAGTCATTTGACTGCGGCCATGCTGGAGCACCGCCTTAAGTCGAACAAATCGACCCCAGGACTTATTCTTTTGTAAGCCTAGTACTTATTCTATCGGTCTCTTTTGCCGAACTGCTAAGTAAACACACTAACATCGGTTGTCAAGCGATGGGGGGGGGGGACAAACACAGACACAAATAACAAACACACACATGCATATATATGTATGTTATCCAGAACATGTTCCTTTTCATGTTATTTAGAGTAATTTCACTAAGGGGATTCAAGTGGCATTTTTTAATATTGAGACTTAGTTCTATTGATTAGATTATCACCATGGACATGGACACACACACACACACACACACACACACACACACACACACACACA
>NC_142929.1:129094827-129102327 GCF_046866305.1 Octopus bimaculoides | reverse complement strand
ATTAAAATTTAGAAAAAATATGGTAAACTTTTTAATTGTTTTATTTATATCTGTGTATAACAAAATTATAAATAACTTGTTTTCAAGATACTCAGCCATTAACATGGATTTTCTGGTGCCTTAAATTATATTTCATAAAGTCTATGCTGTACTGCTTACTGTGTGCCACTTCACTGTAATGCAATGTCTGAAAACTGCTGTATTAGAAGTAGGCTCTGATCAAGCAACAATCTTTCACTTCTGATTCTGAATAAGATTTTGTCTTGTCTCTGCTTCTTGTATGATTTCTATAATAAATTCTGTTCTTTTGAACTAACCAGTTGCATCTATCTCCTTCTGGTCATCCATACTTAACCAAAAAACTACAGGAAACCTAAATAGAGTTTTGATCTAGAAGAGTATCACTCTGGAAAACTGTGTTTTACTTTTTCAGTTTCTATACTAATTACACCAATCATATCACTTCCCCATTTCTCTGATCAGAAAGCTTCTCCACAGGTTATGGACAATATTCATCCTCTTTGAAGGAAGGATCTACATAGAAACAAAAAATTGATCAAAAGTTTGTTACAAGATTATCATCTCCCTAATGCAAAACATATCTTCTCAGATCTGTAACCTTCAAGAATTTCTCTCTGCATATATTGGATTGGTCAATGCCAATGAACCAATATTCAAATTTAACATTAACAGCATCAATTTTATTGATCAAATATTCTTGTAGATCAAAAGTTCATTACAAGATTAGTTCTACTGGTCAACGCCAAAGAATCAGGTTTAGCATTAACGGGCATTGCTGAAATGGATCAAAAGTTGTTATAGATCAAAAGTTCTATAAGATTATCTCTTCCCATATGAAAAACACACCTTCTTAGATCTTCAGATTTCTGGAATTTCTTCTCACATACATTATATAGATCAGCACCAACAAACTAAAAGTTAGGTTTAATATTGATTTCAAATTTTGGCACAAAACCAGCAATTCCAGAGGAAGGGTAAGTTGATTACATCTACCTCAGGGTTCAACTGGTACTCATTTTATCGACCCTGAAAGGATAAAAGGCAAAGTCTACCTTAGCAGAATTTGAACTCAGAACATAAAGACATGATAAGCTGTTAAGCATTTTGTGCAGCATACTAACAATTCTTCCAGCTTATTGCCTTGAATTTAAGTCTTTTATTAACTGCATCAAGCATATTGGTTTGAGAGTATCTGTGAAGGTCATAATTGCTGACTCTTCACTTTCCAATAAATATTAAAAAAAAAAGACAATTTATTTCTGTCTCACTTCATCATCACGTACTTTTTATTTTATCTACTTTTTCTATGTTGGCATGAGTTGGATCAGAGACCCTGAGGTAGTGTTTTATGGCTAGGTACCCTCCTCCTCATCGATCATTACGTGATTTTCAAGAAAGGTTCTTTATTCTACATTTTTGTTTATTGAATCTCTACCAAACATTTTGTTTATGGGAGACATAAATAACATCACCACCAGAGCAATGTCAATATAAGATACAGGGACACAAACACATAAATACTCTCTCTCTCTCTCTCTCTCTCTCTCTCTCACACACACACACACACACACACACACACAGACACACACACACACAGACACACACACACACACACACACGAATGTGTATGCACACATACAAGAACACTCATGAAAGCATACACACAAACACTTGCACATACTCATTCAAACATACATACACACACTGAAATACTCACTCACTCTCTTTCTCTTACACACACACACACACACATACACATATATGCATACACACATGTGCGTGCGCATGCACACACACACATCCACCATCCCCATACACACACACAGAGAAGTTTCTACAAAATTTCTTTATTGTAGGTTTTATACACAAAGCCTTAATCAACCAGAGGCTATAGTTAGTCTATTCCACAGTGGAATTGAACTCAAAGCCACATGGTTGCAAGGTGAACTTTCTTAACAACACAAACATGCATGCTTCTATTGAAATAATTATCTTTATCTGAAATATCTTAATATCTGCAATATGCACCTCTTTGACTTTATTTTGAATATATAACCAAAAATCTTAAAACTATGAAGAGCTCTTTACATTACTGCTACTACTGCTACTGCTGCTGTTGATGATGATGATGATGATGTTGATGAAAAAGAGTTTGCCATGAAATGAATTTCAAAAAATCTATAAAGATTATTATTGTAAAAGATTTAAAAGTTACTAAATGATTATTGGGAGTTTCAATGAATGATGATGTTATTTTAAATTCTTTTATCAGTTAGAGTAACTATTTCGAAATCATAATAGTTCTGTTGAACATGAATATTCATGTTAACTGCAGTATCTGTTTTTGGTATCTAGCATTAGCAGATCATTTGACATGCTTGGCACAACCATTGATTTCAAGGGAAATGATAATATAAATGAGAAACAGCAAAAAACGGAAAATCTAATTTTTCAAATTTGATAAAAAAAAAAAAAAGAAAAAAGAAAATGCACACACACACACGCACACACACGCACACACACACGCACACACACACACACACACACACACACACACACACACACACACACACACACACACACACACACACACACACAGAGCAGTAATGAGTTTCTCACCAAAAGTAATTTGGGAAATTTGCTTTTAATAGATTTGTACAAGCCACCAGAAAGCACAATCACTGTGATATTAAGTTGTTGGGCTGCTGAAAATATAATCTTGAAATGAAAACTTTAGCCCAGCAACTTCAGTACAATGTCTGCTTAAATATTATGCGACATCATATCTCAATCCAACTGGCTGAAAATAGGTTGCAGTCACATTTCACAGACGAATCTAAGCAATTATTTCAACCATATACATTTGACTCAATTTAGGAGAAAAACAATATCCACTTATGTCTGCAAAAAATTGTCAAATATTGAAGTAGAAAGGAAAGATATACTCTTCAAAATCTTATGCCAAGAAGTAAGAAAGTATTTTTTTAATAAAGAAACAGATTGGTTTTTCTTTTTAAGCCCATTCATTTTCACTGTTCTTTTATTCTTTTACAGATTTCAATCATTGGACTGCAACCATGCTGGGTTACTACTGTCAAGAGTTTAGTTCATCATATCGATTCCAATATTTATTTTTAAGCCTGATACATATTTTATTGAGAAGTAATGTTTGTAGCCACTTCAACATGGCTGTTTGTTTGAACGGATTCTACTGCGATTTTTTTAACCCCAAGAGGACATCTCCTCTAGCTGATTAATGATGCAGAGTTGCATCCAATAAATTGCAAGCAGGGAGTGAATCCCTATCACCTTCTAGTGATGGGACCAGCAGACCAGTCCTGGTTTCAAGCTATTTCTGCCACTCTTCAGTATTGGACACCTTGTCTGCTAGAGACAGCAGTTACTTGCCACTACTCACAATATATTTTATTATTACATTGATTCTGTTACATTGATAAATTATTGAACATTTGTAGTGCATCTGAGCACTGTATACAATAAGTTCATTATATAAGCATAAACTCACACACACACACATGCATATACATGCACACACATACACAAATACACATCCTTTCTAGTATAGATACAAAACCTAGAATTTTGTGGGAAGTGGGGTAATAAATTACATAGACCCCAGTGTTCAGCTGGTGCTTATTTTATTGACCTGAAAAGGCTGAAAGGCAAAGTTGACCTCAGTGGAATCTGAACTCAGAACACAAAGAGAGATGAAATGCTGCCAGGCTTTGTTTGGCATGCTGGTGGTTTTACCAGCTCACCACCTTGTATGCACATATACATATAACAGGGCTTTTGTTGACCAAATTTTACTCACAAGGAATGGTTAGCCTGAAGCCAAAGTAAAAGACTCATATTCAAGTTGCCATGCCAGAGGACCAAACCCCAAACCATGTGGTTATGAAGCAAACTTCTTAGTCACTCAGCTACCCCAAGATTTTTATACAAAATCTGAACATTGGTAGACATGGTCAGTTAAATATTGGTCACAAATTCTGGCACAAGGCCAGCAATTTCAGGTGAGGAATAAGTTGATTACATCGACCTCAGTGCTCAACTGGTACTTATTTTATTGACCCCAAAAGGATGAAAGACAAATTCAACCTTGGCAGAATTTGAACTCAGAATATAAAGGCAGACGAAATGCTGTGAGAAATTTTGCCTGGCATTCTAACAATTCTGTCAGTTCACTGCCTTATGACCAGTTAAATATTAATCTTCTAGTGCATTATTGGTTACCATTTTATTTCATTGCTGTACATAAATTTGGTTACAAATTTCTCTTGCATTCTATAATCTCACTAGCCAGCTATGCATTAAACTTAACTTATGTACATTCTTAAAAGGCATCTGGTTTGTCAAATGAAATAAATTTAAGCGTTTTTTTAGAAAAGAAATGTAGTTCCTTTTTGTAAAAGAAATGTGCTCTTAGGAAAAACAACAGTTAAAATGTAATTTTAGTGACATCATCGTCACACTATCATCATCGTTGTTTTAATGTCTACTTTTCCATGCTTGCCTGGGGTAGATGGAGTTCATTGATTTTTTTTACAAATAAATGCCTTTCCTGTCACCAACCCTCACCTGCTTCCAGGCAAGATAATATTTTCCCATGGGCAGACAAGTTTCTATGGGATATTGGAAATGAAAGACACCACTTGTATAATGTTTTTTTTTTCCCACTATCACGTGATGTCAAGACAAGGAGACAAACACACACACATGTACATACACACACACATGTGTACACATATATACATTTATATATACATATATATTTTAATTCATCTAACTATATATATATGTGTGTGTGTGTGTATTATATACACACATACATACATACATACATGCATGCATGCATGCATGCATACGTACTGGGCTTCTTTCAGTTTCTGCTTACCAGATGTACTCACAGGGGTAAGGTCAGCCTAGGGCAATAGTAGAAGACACTGGCATAAGATGCTATGCAATGGTAAGGTGCAGGAGTGGTTGTGTGGTAAGTAGCTTGTTTACCAACCATATGGTTTTGGGTTCAGTCCCACTGTGTGGCACCTTGGGCAAGTGTCTTCTACTATAGCCTCGGGCCGACCAAAGTCTTGTGAGTGGATTTGGTAGACGGAAAATGAAAGAAGCCAGTCGTATATATGTATGTGTGTTTGTGTTTGTGCCCCACCAACATCGCTTGACAACTGATGTTGGTGTGTTTACGTCCCTGTAACCTAGCGGTTCAGCAAAAGAGACTGATAGAATAAGTACTAGGCTTACAAAGAATAAGTCCTGGGGTCGATTTGCTCGACTAACGGTGGTGCTCCAGCATGGCCGCAGCCAAATGACCAAAACAAGTAAAAGAGTAAAAGAGTAATGGGACTGAAACCATGTCACCAGGAAATAAACTTTCCCACCAAAATCTGTTTTAATATTTTTAGCTAGTATTGTATTAGTGAAGAAGACAAGATACAAGGAAGGCAAAACTGTGGCCTAGTTTTCATTCCAGGTAGGAGTTACTTCGGTTTGTTTCTATTACTACGGTTACTGAAGAAGACAGAAAAATTGACTGCTATTCCTTCCTACTTTAATAAAGTCAAAATAACAGGAAAAAAAAAAGATAAATAAGACAGAGAAAAAGAAATATGAAACAACTGACATTATTCATCCTATTTGCACAAGAAGAGAAACATATTGGATCATTTTAGCTTACTAAGCCTGAAGGATTTAGTTGCTAAGACGCACAGCTTTTCGTTCATCATATATAAATTACTAACATTTAAATATTTCCTATTTCTTTTTTAAGTCATTTCACACCTAGTTTTAATTTTGGAATCGGTAGGATGTTTATTTAGAGATTGGGATAATTGCATAAGATTTGGTTGGAATGTTTTCACAGCTGGATGATTTTCCTATTGCTAAGTGTAGGCAGCAAAGACAGTGAATTGGCAGACTTGTTACAGTGTTGTTCTGTGGTGGGGATATGTTTTGACTCGCTCTGCAATGAGTTCAAATCCTGCTAAGATCAACTTTTTCTTTCATCTTTTCTGAGGTTCTTTTTTTTTTTTTTTTTACATTTTCTTTCTTTGTTTGTTTGTTTCAGTCACTGCATTGTAGTCTAGTAGAAGAAATCAATCTCAGTACTCATTTTAAAGTTTGGCACTTATTCTATCATTCTCTTTTACTGAACCACTAAGTTACTCGTATGTTAACAACACCAGTTCTCAAATGGTGGTGTAAGACAAGCAAAAACACAGACACACACAAATGCATGTATATATATATATATATATATATATATCATCATCATCATCATCATCATCATCATCATCGTTTAGCGTTCACTTTCCATGCTGGCATGGGTTTGACGATTTGACTGACGACTGGTGAACCAGATGGCTGCACCAGGCTCCAATCTGATCTGGCAGAGTTTCTACAGCTGAATGCCCTTTCTAACGCCAACCACTCCAAAAGTGTAGTGGATGCTTTTATATGCCACCGGCACGAGGGCTAGTTAGGCAGTACTGGCAACAGCCATGCTCAAATGGTGTTTTTTACATGCCACCTGCACAGGAGCCAGTCCAGCGGCACTGGTAATGACCTTGCTTGAATGTTTTTCATGTGCCACTGGCACAAGTGCCAGTAAGGTGACGCTGGTAACAATTATGTTCGAATGGTGCTTTTTACATGTCCCAACACAGAAGCCAGGCAGCTGCTCTGGCAATGATCACGCTCGGATGGTGCTGTTAGCGCTCCACTGGCATGGGTGTCAGTCATCGAATTTGGTTCGATTTCAATTTCACTTGCTTCAACAAGTCTTTGCAAGCAGAGTTTAGTGTCCAATGAAGGAAAGGTATATATATATATATATATATAATTATGTGTATTTCTTCTATCTTAATGAATAAAAATTCTTCTGATAGAATAAATGGGTTAATAGAAACCAATGTAGCAAAGAACACAAAATAACTGTGGTTAGCTCCTGTTTTTAAGGCAGGAACTCCTTGAAATTTTGGGTATTTGAGTATATTTAAGAATTTAAGGATTGGAGAAAACGCATGTTATAATTGCATACTTTATTCCTACATATGTTTCAAAGGATTACAACCTGTGTGATCCATAGGGATCTTTGATATTAAAAATGCTTTCCCTGATGAGAAGGTTACAATTTTAATATCAAAGATCCCTATGGATCACACAGGTTGTAATCCTTTGAAACATATGTAGGAATAAAGTATGCAATTATAACATGCGTTTTCTCCAATCCTTAAATTCTTATATATATATATATATATATATATATATATATATATATATATATATATATATATATATATATATATATACATATATACATATACCATAAGTAGACATAGGCATACCCTTAACCCTCTCCCTCTTAATCCAGCAAAGTATCCAGAATGTGACAGCTGAAGGGAAACACCATTGTACCATCTACATAGCTGGTACTTATTT
>NC_142929.1:129082327-129089827 GCF_046866305.1 Octopus bimaculoides | reverse complement strand
GCTAACCAATGATTGTGAGTGAATTTGGTAAGCAGAAACAGTGTGCAATTCATTGTGTGTGTATGTGTGTGAGTATGTATGTATGTATGTATGTATGTATGTATGCATGCATGCATCTATGTATGTATGTATGTATATATATATATATATCATCATCATTATCATCATTATCATCGTCATCATCATCATTGTTTAACGTCTGCTTTCCATGTTGGCATGGGTTGGATGGTTTGACTGAGGACTGGCAATCAGAAGGCTGCACCAGGCTCCAAAATGGTCTGGCAAAGTTTCTACTGCTGGGTGCCCTTCCTAACGCCAACCACTCCAAGAGTGTAGTAGGTGCTCTTTACGTTCCACTGGCATGAGGGTCAGTCAGGTGGTTCTGGCAATGACCATGCTCATTCTCAAAAGGTGCTTTTACATGCTACCTGCACAAAAGCCAGTCCAGCGGCACTGGCAACGACCACGCTCGAATGCTGTTTTTCATGTGCTACCAGCACATGTGCTGGTAAGGTGACGCTGGCAATGATCATGCTCGAATGGTGCTTTTCATGTGTCACCGGCATGGGAGCCAATCCGTGGCCCTGGTAATAATCACACTCGAATGTGCTTTTAATGATCCACTGGCACGAGTGCCAATCAGGTGGTACATGTCAGCAATTTTGATTTGTTTACACTTGCCTCAATAGGTCTTTGCAAGCAAAGTTCATTGTCCGATGAATGAGGGGTATCCATAAGTGGGATGGTTACACCCACTGGCATAGGCCATGGGCTATGGTCTCACTTGGCTTGTTGGGTCTTCTCAAGCACAGTATATCTCCAAAGGTCTCGGTCACTAGTCATTGACTTGGTAAGGCCCAATGTTCAAAGGTTGTGCTTCATCACTTCATCCCAGGTTTTCCTGGGTCTACCTCTTCCACAGGTTCCCTCAACTGCTAGGGTGTGACACTTTTTCACGCAGCTGTCCTCATTCAATCGCAACACATGACCTTACCAGTGCAGTCGTCTCTCTTGCACACCACATCTGACGCTTCTTAAATCCAACTTTTCTCTCAGGGCACTTACACTCTGTCGTGTATACACAGGGACCCCCTTTGGTCATGAGTGACCATGGGATTGCACCTAGAAAGTTCCTCTCCAAGGCACAAGCCTGGAAAAGGTTGTTTATGGAAGACCAGCAATCGTCAATGCATACCAGCCTCCCCACTCCATGCCACTGATGTTATCTAAAGGAAAGGCAAAGGCTGATATAGTTTGGCATCAGTGATGTCACAACTCATTTCTACATATGAGTGAACTGGAACAACGTGAAATAATGTATCTTGCTCAAGAACATAACACAGCCTGTTCCAGGAATCGAACTCACTACCTCATGATTGTGTGCCCAATGCTCTAACCACTGAGTCATGAGCCTTCACACACACACACGTGTGTGTGTGTGTGTGTGTGTGTGTGTGTGTGTGTATTTGTGTCTGTGTTTGTTCTTCCCTACTGGGTGCTAGACAACTGGTGTGTGTTAATTTGCATCCCTGTTACTTAGCAGTCCAGCAAATAGGATTGATAGAATAACTACCAAACTTTAAAAAGTATGTAGTGGGTTGATTTGTTCAACTAAGCCCTTCAAGGCAGTGCCCCAGCTGGGCTACAGTGAACTGACTGAAGCAAGTCAAAGATAAAAGATAAAAGACAATGAAAGGGCCGAGTCTGATATCGATAAAAGCTGAACTAGTTTGATGAAATCTGTGGAGCTGATACTTGGGTTGAAATCCTGTAGAGCAGTGTCCACAAGAAAGCCATGAGGAGAGGGAGTTATGGAAGCTGGAAGTTTGATAGACAGACAATTCGTCACTAGATAGTTGGCCGACAGACAACTTACAGACAGGACAATTGTGTAGCATGGTGCAAAGTTCTGTTGCGAGACATAAGGTGTACCCGCAGTCACCCTCTTGACCCAGAGCAACACAACCTCCTCCAGGCACTTGATGTAGGCCTCTATGTTGTGTCTAAGGCTGTGCAGGAATTGTCTGTTGGCGAATTATCTGTTGGTGAATTGTCTGTCAACAAATTGTTTATTGGTGAATTGTCTGTCAATGAATTGTCTGTCAATGAATTGTCTGTCAGCAAATTGTCTGTTGGCGAATTGTCTGTTGGAGTATTGTCTGTCGATGAATTGTCTGTTGGCGAATTGTCTGTTGATGAATTGTCTGTCGGTGAATTGTCTGTCAGCAAATTGTCTGCTGGCGAATTGTCTGTCAGCGAATTGTCTGTCGGTGAATTGTCTGCTGGCGAATTGTCTGTCGGTGAATTGGCTGTCGGTGAATTGTTTGTCAGTCGGAGAATTGTCTGTCGACAAATTGTCTGCACATGGGAAGTTCTGGGGAAAAATGATTGCACCAAGCACTTAAAGTAGAAGCAGAGAAGTAAGGCACTGTAAGGAAGTGATGAGAAAAGGAGAGATTGGTTTATTTGGTTGGTGTGGTCGAAGTGGGTATGCAGCTAGATTTATAGGGGTACAGGTTGTCATAGTACAGTGTTAGAGGTAAAAGAAGAATCATGTGCTAGTGATTGCATATGTGTTTGGACCAGACTATTGGCTGTTGTTGTACATTGCTGGTCACAGTGAACTTCCATGCGTTGTTGTAACTTTCCAAATGATGCCATCCTGCTGGTTAGGTGGTCAGGCCAATATTCCCCCTGACCAGAATGACTGTCCACTTCAGGGTTGTTCATTTACAGCTGAGTGGACTGGAGTAATGTGCAATGAAGTGTTTTGCTTAAGAACACAATGCATCACCAGTCTGGGAATTGAAACCGCAGTCTTGCAATCATAAGTACAACACCCTAACTACTCAGCCAAGCACCTTCAAACACACACACACACACTAACTGGCTAATTGGTTATGGTGATAAGGGTTCCAATGGAACAACCTGTTTGTGAAATTAATGAGCAAGTAGCTGAGTATTCCACAAATGTGTACTCTTAATGTAATTCACAGAATGCAACAAGGTTGGCCCATTTTTTTAAATATAGGTCCTGCTCATTTTTGCTAACTGACTGAACTGGAGCAATGTGAAATAAAGTGTCTTGCTTAAGGACATAAAACACCACTGGAAATCGAACTCACGACCTTAGAATTGAGAGCCATTTACCCTAACCACTAAGCCACAGGCTTACACATATACATGCACACTCAGAGAAATATATCTCCTTTCGTGAGAAAACTGCAAAACTAATGCTTTTAAAAAAGCTATGTACAAACGTTTTGCTGTCAGTTTCACTATCAGCACACTGTGAACTATTGAGAGGTCCGTTGGAAGCCTGTAACCAACAATGTTATTGTTAATCAAATATGATACAAAATGAATAATAAATAAAACAAACTATCCTAATTTCTTCTTGAGTTAATCAAATAGACGAAATTTGATAGGGTAAACAAACATTTTGTAGATTAATCTGTTCCACTTGAGTTTTGTAATTTTAAACAATATTTGGAAAACTTCGAAAAGATTTTAATGCCATAAAATTATGTTGACAGCAAACAAAACCAATATTGACATAAATCAAAGTTCCACAGTTTAAATAACTGCTTTCTCTGTTCATCTTTTCTATCTGTCTATATCTCTCTTTCTCTCTCTCTCTCTTTCTCTCTCTCTCTCTCTCTCTCTCTCTCTCTCTCTCTCTCTCTCTCTCTGTTCCTTGGTCTCTCACTGACACATGCTTTCTCTCTAAGGATTATCCCATTATTTTTATCTACAGTTGTAACATGGCTATATATTGTTAATGGAGTAAGTTATTAATATCAAGATATAGAATTTCGTGTTTCTTTTTATGCTATACACACACAATCATTTTTGGATCTATCATCAATCTCTCTTTTAACAGCTTAAAGTTCAAATGTATATTTAAATTTACATTATGTTTTCTTTCTTGCTTGCTTGCTTGCTTTCTTTTCTTCTCTTTATTTTAAAATGATTTTTCCAGGACAAAATATGAAACTCATTGGAAAGAGAACAAAACTTATCTTAGAAATAAAGGGTAAAAATGATACCTATAGAGTTCTAAGAATAGTTTTTGAAACTTTTAAAAATAAGATGTTATTGGTAAGATTTGCAAAGATGCACTGATGAAGATAAAAGGTCATGAAATGAAGTTTGTACAGTGTAGGAAAATAACTCCATATTTAGGTATTAATAACACTATACATAATCTGTGCAGCAGATATATAAAATGGGAAAATTTAGCAATTACTCCATTGATTGAAACAATTATAAAACAGCCTTAATTGATTTTCAAAACTGACAGAGTTTTCATTAAAGATGTCTATCTCAATTTGACCAATCCTAAAGAAAAGAAGCCCAACAATCTGTTTATATACTCATCAAATCCAGTAGCTTCAGAGAACTGATGCTACTAATTTGCATATTGTATGAGATAACACTTTATTTAATACCAGGGGTCTGTCAACAGGGATCTCAGTCCACTCTGTATCAAAACATGATGGTATGATATTTGTAATATATGTTGGACATCAAGAGGTGAAGCTCCAGTTCTGGAGTCTTGAACTTTTGAGAAGTATGAAGTAATTTCTTAGTCACCACTACTCCTAGGTTTGCTTTGACTTGGAGCAGTTGTATCAATCTGGTGAGCTAGCAGAAATGTTAGCATGCTGGGCGAAATGCTTATTGGTATTTTGTCTGTTGTTACGTTCTGAGTTTAAATTCTGCCGAGGTCGACTTTGCCTTTCATCCTTTCGGGGTCGATAAATTAAGTACCAGTTACACACTGGGGTTGATGTAATCGACTTAATCCCTTTGTCTGTCCTTGTTTGTTCCTTCTATGTTTAGCTCCTTGTGGGCAATAAAGAAATAAGAAATGTTAGCACACCAGGCAAAATGCTTATCAGTATTTCGTCTGTCTTTACGTTCTGAGTTTAAATTGTGCCAAGGTCGACTTTGCCTTTCATCCTTTCAGGGTCGATAAATTAAGTACCAATTGCGTACTGGTGTCGATCTAATCGACTGGTCCCTTCTCCCAAAATTTCAGGCCCAGAAAAGAATTGAGATAAAGAATAGAAGATGGTCCAGTAGCTAAGGCATAGAGGACTGATAGGTAGGCTGGCCCCTGGACATGTGTTGCACAAGCCCACAAGAGTATGAACATGCCCTGATATCATATGAACCAATAGCCATGGCTAGAAATTAATTAAGTTCTGTGCCTTAAAGTTAAGTCTGAGTGAGCAAGAGACAAGCAGAGTCAACTAGCAGAAGGCAATGGGAAACCATTGCTATATTTTTCCCAATAAAGACCATGAATCTTTAGACTTTGGCATGAAGGTCCTTCATTACCAATGTCTATAAGTACAGAACATGGAGAGAGAAATTAATAAGATATAAATATATAATAAATTGGTGTTTCTCAATCACTTTTGGCCTATGGACCACTTTGATTCCTCTTTTTCTCAAGAAGGTTGACCTTCATAGCCATTCATCATCATCATCATTTAAAGTCCATTATCCATGCTGGCATGGGTTGGACAGTTCAATGTCTAAATATTATATTCTTGTGTTTATATATTAGGACTTGTATAAAAATGTTTGACCCTTTAGCATTTAATCCAGCCATATCCGGCCCAAATATTCTACCAATTTTTTGTTCAAACTGGTCAGATCTGACCTCTCACACCTACCCAACATTTGTCATTCTAAGCATAAACAGTAAGATACACTGAAATCTGAAAGCTATGAGAGAATGCATGACTAGTTCAAAATAAGGCGAATAAATAAGCATAACATTTGCGCAGAAATATAATCATTTCATTGCCGATAAATTTTAACAACAAAATCTTATATGGATCTCCAAGGGTCATATGGACTCTGGTTGAGAATCACTGCTTTAAAGGAATAATAGGTACAATAGGATACTAGGTTTGATAGTTCTTTCAGTTCTATATTTAAGAGATGGGGAATTATGTGCATTATTTACATTTGACGGATATTTGTTCTCATCTTTTTTGTTGTTAACACGTTTCGGCTGATATACCCTCCAGCCATCATCAGGTGTCTTGGCGAAATTTCGAACCTGGATTCTCATTCCTAAGGTATTTTTGATGTTATTATTATTATTATTATTATTATTATTATTATTATCATTATTCAAGTCACTGCCTGGAATCGAACTTGGAATCTTGGGGTTAGTAGCCCATGCTCTTAACCACTATGCCATATGCCCAAAATTCCAAGTTCGATTCCAGGCAGTGACCTGAATAATAATAATAATAATAATAATGACGATAATAATAATAATAATAATTGCTGCACAAGACCAGAGCCTCCCCACCAGAAATTACCAAAAACACATAATGAAAAGAAATATAACAAGTAACTGTAGAATATGTGGAGATGGACAAGAAACAATAAATCACATTATCTCTGGCTGCCCAGTCCTGGCTAAGAAGGAATATATTCACAGACACGATAGAGCTGGGACCTATATACACTGGAAGCTATGCCAACACTATGGAATAACAACAGAAAAAAGATGGTATAAACACACGCCAGAAAAGGTCACAGAAAACGAGAAAGCAACCATACTCTGGGGATATGCCAATACACACAGATAGAGAAATTAAGGCAAATAGACCAGATATAGTTGTCAAAGATCATGAAGAAAAAAAATGCTTTCTAATTGATGTATCAATACCAGCAGATGACAACGTTTCTCTAAAAGAAATGGAAAAACTTTCAAAATACAAAGACCTGGAAATAGAGATAACTCGAATGTGGAATCTAAAAACAGAAACAATTCCTATCATAGTAGGTGCCTTAGGTATAATAAAAAAATATTCAGACAAATACATAACAAAAACACCAGGACTTACAAATATATATAACATACAGAAAATTGCACTACTGGGCACTGCACACATTCTACGCAAAACACTTTCAATACAGTAAACATAAGAGCACCACAGCAAACCACAGCACATACCCAAGGCGCACAGAGCTGCACTCAGTAGTGAAGTGAAAGCACGTTATAAAAATAAAACTACTGAACAATGATAATAATAATAACAACAACAACAACATTGAAAAATACCTTAGGAATGAGAACCCAGATTTGAAATTTTCCCAAGACACCTGATGAAAGCTGGAGGGTATATCAGCCGAAACATGTTAGCAACAAACAAGATGAGGACAAATATCCGTCAAATGTAAATAATATAAATAATGTAAATAATGTTGGTAGTTCTTTGTTAAGAACTTCTGAAGTAGTTTCACTCAGAGAGTAACATTAGTGGATTCTCATCCTGACACTCTGCTTATTTATCACAAAACTTATAAAATTTAATTCATAGCTGATTCTCTTCTCAGTCGGCCTAGCCTAAGATCACTTTACTTTATTTTGCTAATCTGGATTAGCAATGTCTTGTATTATGTAAGGCGAAAAGAATATCTATATATTTATATCTATATATATATATAGGTTATGAGGGGTAATGG
>NC_142929.1:129069827-129079827 GCF_046866305.1 Octopus bimaculoides | reverse complement strand
GGCTAAACATAGACGGGACAAACAAAGACAGACAAAGGGATTAAGTTGATTACATCGATCCTGGTGTGTAACTGGTACTTAATTTATCGACCCCGAAAGGATGAAAGGCAAAGTCGACCTCGGCGGAATTTGAACTCAGAATGTAACTGCAGATGAAATACTGCTAAGCATTTCGCCCGGTGTGCTAACGTTTCTGCCAGCTCGCTGCTTTTTTTTACTCTGTTTTCTACTGTAGCTTCAGGCTGACATACATACATACATACATACATGCATACATACATACATGCATGCATACATACATAATACATACATACACACATACATAATACATACATACATACATACATACGTACATATGTACATACATACATACATACATACATACATGTATTATTAAGGTTTTACAGTTAGTCAAAGTCTCACAACCATTAATAAGTGCTATTAAATGCCTGGCCAAGATTGATACACCACTTTGCTCCATAAGAGTGATAAGAAACAAATTTTGTCTGCATTCATTACCGAAAAGCATCTTTCAGTGATAACCTGTCAATGCTGCTCTTTATCCTCTCATTAAACCTACTATCATACCTGCACACAATTGTGGCCATAGAATTAGATCCAGAAGTATCTCTCTTCTTTGACAATGATGGGAAACTCTACTGGTCAAATTGTTGTTGGCACTCTGTCGCTTACGACATCAAGGGTTCCAGTTGATCCGATCAATGGAACAGCTTGCTCATGAAATTAACGTGCAAGTGGCTGAGCACTCCACAGACACGTGTACCCCAGGCACAACAGAAACAGGAAGTAAGAGTGAGAGAAAGTTGTGGTGAAAGAGCACAGCAGGGTTCGCCACCATCCCCTGCCGGAGCCTTGTGGAGCTTTAGGTGTTTTTGCTCAATAAACACTCACAACGCCCGGTCTGGGAATCAAAACCACGATCTTATGACCGCGAGTCTGCTCCCCTAACCACTGGGCCATTGCGCCTCTACACTGGCCAAATATCAACCACATAAAAAGCAATTGCACCTCATTATCTAATTTTCTACAGATATTGGAACGAAATTTGGTGAGTTCAAATGTGCATTTTTGATGATAAAATTTGGAAGAGCTATGCCCTCTTCTGAAAATCTAAAAGCAGGTAAATCATATTTTACCATCTTAAAAAAATGAAAGGACACATTGGATGTTACATCTAGATAAGAAACAGAAAAGAAGAAATGATCATAGAAGTTATGCTTTTTGATCACAGTTCTGCTGGATCAGAGCAGATTTGAAACTATGCAGCGGCAGCAATAACAGTAGCAGTAGCAGCAATAATAGCTGCAGCAGCAGCAGCAACAACAATAATAGCAGTAGGAACAACAGTAGCAACAACAATAACAATCAGCTGATCTATGTTCTTGTCTTCATGTAGACATAAATCTCAAGAAAAATAACCTACCAAGCACTTAACAGTGGAATTAATATAATATTGCAATATTGTAGAAAAATACCTGAACCATTTTGACACAGAGATGGCTGTGAGGATAAGAAGCTTGGTTTACAACTATGTGGTTTCAGGTTCAGTCCCACTACACAGTGTCTTGTGCATATGTCTTCTACTATAGTCCTAGGCTGACCAATGTCTTGTTAGTGAATTTGCTAACCAGAAACTGTATGGAAGCCCATTAATCATCATCATCATCATCATCATCGTTTAACGTCCGCTTTCCATGCTAGCATGGGTTGGACGATTTGACTGAGGACTGGTGAAACCGGATGGCAACACCAGGCTCCAGTCTGATTTGGCAGAGTTTCTACAGCTGGATGCCCTTCCTAACGCCAACCACTCAGAGAGTGTAGTGGGTGCTTTTACGTGTCACCTGCACGAAAACGGCCACGCTCGAAATGGTGTCTTTTATGTGCCACCCGCACAAGCCAGTCCAGGGGCACTGGCAACGATCTCGCTCGAAAATCCTACGGGAGCCAGTCAGGCGGTACTGGCAACGGCCACGCTCAAAATGGTGCATCTCATGCGCCACCCGCACAAGAACCAGTCCAGGGGCACTGGCAACGATCTTACTGGGCTTGCCGGGTCTTCTCACGCACAGCACATTTCCAAAGGTCTCGGTCAGTAGTCATCACCTCGGTGAGGCCCAATGTACGAAGGTCTTGCCTCACCACCTCAGCCCAGGTCTTCCTGGGCCTACCTCTTCCACGGGTTCCCTCAACTGTTAGGGTGTGGCACTTTTTCACGCAGCTATCCTCCTCCATTCTCACCACATGTCCATACCAGCGCAATCGTCTCTCTTACACACCACTACTGACGCTTCTTATGTTCAGCTTTTCTCTCAAGATACTTACACTCTGACGGGTATGCACATTTACATTACACATCCAGCGGAGCATACTGGCTTCATTCCTTGCGAGCTTACGTATGTCCTCAGCAGTTACAGCCCATGTTTCACTGCCATGTAGCATGGTTGTTCGTACGCATGCGTCATACAGTCTGCCTTTTACTCTGAGTGAGAGTCCCTTTGTCGCCAGCAGGGGTAAGAGCTCTCTAAACTTTGCCCAGGCTATTCTTATTCTAGCAGCTACACTTTCAGCGCACCCACCCCCACTACTAACTTGGTCGCCCAGATAGCGGAAGCTATCGACTACCTCTAGTTTTTCACCCTGGAATGAGATAGAAGTTGTTTCCTGTTTGTTTGCAGTCTTTATTGCACCTGAACATCTGCCACAAACAAAAACTAACTTGCTAGTTAACCTGCCTTTGATGTTGCTGCACCTCTTATGTGTCCATATCTTACACCGGGTACATCTTATAGAGTTACTACCTACTCCTTTTCTACATACTGAGCAGGGCTATCTACCTGAAGGGGTTTGTGTTTTATCTACCTTCCTACTTATTAGGATTTTGGTTTTAGCTAGGTTGACTCTAAGGCCCTTCAATTCTAGACCTTGCTTCCACACCTGAAACTTCTCCTCTAGTTCTGATAGTGACTCCGCAATTAGGGCAAGGTCATCAGCATAGAGGAGCTCCCAGGGGCAACCTGTCTTGAACTCCTCTGTGGTTGCCTGGAGGACTATGGTAAATAAGAGGGGGCTGAGGACGGAACCTTGGTGGACCCCTACCTCTACCCGGAATTCATTGCTGTACTCATTTCCAACCCTCACCTTACTGGCAGCATCTCTGTACATGGCTCGCACAGCTCTCACTAACCATTCTTCTATCCCAAGTTTCCTCATTGACCACCAGATAAGGGATCGGGGGACCCTGTCAAAGGCTTTCTCCATGTCAACGAAAGCCAGGTACAGAGGTTTATCCTTAGCTAGGTATTTCTCCTGCAACTGTCTCACTAGAAATAAGGCATCAGTAGTGCTTTTACCTGGCACGAACCCAAACTGCATCTCATCTAAATTGATTCGCTCCCTAATTAGTTGGGCTATGACCCTCTCTGTAACTTTCATATTAGTTGGGCATGGAAGGCAGATGTTAAACGATGAGGATGATATATATATATATATATATATATATATATATATATCCGAACGTGATCAATGCCAGGTCCACCTGACTGATTCCCATGCCGGTGGCATGTGAAAAGTACCCACTACACTTTCGGAGTGGTTGGCATTAGGAAGGGCATCCAGCCGTTAAAGCATTACTAGATCAGATTGAAGCCTGGTGCACCCACTGGCTTTCCAGTCCTCAGTCAAACTGTCCAACCCATGCCAGCATGGAAAACGGACGTTAAACGATGATGATGATGATGATGTGTGTGTGTGTGTGTGTGTGTGTGTGCATGCATGCGTTTGTCTTTGTGTTTGTGTTAGTCCTCCCACTCCACCACTTTGTCTACCACTGTTGGTTTGTTTATGTCAAAAGAGACCTATAAAATAAGAACCAGACTTTAAAAAAACATAGGTCCTGAGGTCAATTTGCTTAATAAAAACCATTTGAGGTTGTGCCCCAGCCAGGCTGCAGTCCAATGACAGAAATAAGTAAAAGATATAAGATAAATGATTGCAAAAAGTTACTGTGCCACATTATAATATGCTATAAAGCTAATGAAGTAACTGCTATATGTTTGCTTGACTTGCTAAAATTAACTGCCATATATCCTTCAACTTACACCCTATTGTACAGTCAGATGTCACTTGTGAATGAATGTGACTTGGCAGCATATACCATGCTTTTGTTAATTGTTTTAGGTGTATATGTAGACATTCTCTTGGCTTCTGCGCCATTAACCCAGCTACACATTAAAGATATTACAAATGAGGGAGACAGAACTGTACTAGCATCCTGACTAGTGATCAATTACAGCCGAGTTGACTGAAGTGTTAGGTGATGAAGTATCTTGCTCAAAGATCCAATAATGTACTGCCCTGTCCAGGAATTGAAACCATAGGCTTAAAATTATACGCCAAAAACCTTTACCACTAGACCACATGCGTTCACATCCTACTGTTTAGGAAAGAGAGTGTAGTAGATTAGGCAGATGGTGAGATAGAAAAATATGGCATATCATAGTTATAGTGCCTTTCATCATATATCTGCTCAGTCAGAGCTGACCAAAGTCTAAACAACCAATCAAGCTTATTGTACAATGAACAGCTTAGCAGGGAACTGGAAATAAACTATGCCATTTGAATGAGTGTGTTTTTCTTTTTTTGTTTTTGGTGGTGGGGCTTTAAAGATCATGCAGTGTGTTAAAGTATTCAAGAAACCCAGACATTCATTCACAGTAGACTGCAAGCAAAGAACACTATCTCTTTTGGTAGTGAGGTTGTTTCTTACACTGAGTTAACATACATGAAGACAAGGGAAAATATATGAGTGTACCCATACAAACACACATACATCTAGATGTATATACATATGTATACTTATACATATATACATACACACACACAAAGCACATACTTTATTTGTGCATTAACAATCTGCCATTGATATCATGTGTAAAAAAACAATTTTCAAATGTTCCATTTAAGAATGTTAATAATCCATCTCCAAATTGGATAAATATATGTGAGATTACTACCAAAGGATAAGGCTGTGAGAGATTATCAACTAAATGCAGTGTTGAGCACTCATCTTCATCATCATCATCATCATCGTCTAACGTCCGCTTTCCATGCTAGCATGGGTTGGACGATTTGACTGAGGACTGGTGAAACCGGATGGCAACACCAGCGTCCAATCTGATTTGGCAGAGTTTCTACAGCTGGATGTCCTTCCTAATGCCAACCACATGTATGTATGTATATATATATATATATATATATATATATATATATATATATATATATATATATATATGTTAAAACGTGGGTAGCTGATGAAGTAGAATGTTCTCTATGTGGCTCGTGTGTTCTCGTCTACGTTTGTTTGCAATGTCCTGTACCCAGATATGCACCTATACATACAGGTGGATGTCGGTATGCACATACCTGTACGTATATATGCATATACTCATTTACTATTTGTTTTTATATATATATATATATATATATATATATATATATATATATATACATACATACATATATATATATATACATACATATATATATATATATATACCATTTGAGCGTGGTTGATGTCAGTGCTGCCTGACTGGCACCTGTGCTGGTGGCATATAAAAAGCACTCACTACACTCTTGGAATTGTTGGCATTAGGAAAGGCATCCAGGTGTAGAAGCCTTGCCAAATCAGATTGGACCCTGGTGCAGCCTCCCAGCATACCAGTTCTCAATCAAAGCATCCAACCCATGCCTGCATGAAAAGCAGACGTTAAATGATGATGGCAATGGCCATGATGATGTGTGTGTTTGTGATGTGGGTGTGTGTATGTGTGTGTATGACGGATTTCTTGTTTCTGTCTACAAATTTCATTCCCAAAGTATTGCTTGGCCTGTAGCAATAGTATAGAATGCCAGCTGACAACGTCCCTGCAGTAGAATCAAACTCCTAACAACATGGATGCGAAAGTGAAGCACACTTCTTTACCACACACTCATACTTACACCTATAGTCATGCCTGCATGTACTATATGTGTATCATTCCTCTAATAAAGAAGATCCAGCTTATCTGCACACAGAAATGACACTGACATTTTAGGTATTATAAGGACAATCATTTAAAGTGCAAAGATGAACAATAGATGACTTGTGATAGAATATGATGGACACTTTACCAAATCTTAAATTCTTTATTATGTTACCTATTCAAAGTCAACTTTTGCGTTCATTTATAGATGTCTGCCTTTCTCAAATCAATACATTCAAAATGGAACATTTTGCTCTCTAAGTACTTCCAATAAACTATGTCCTTTTCAGCTTAACTTTATTTTTCTCTTATTTGCTGAGTATTATATCTGAAATCCGATATATAAAAGAGGAATTGTTGCTTTTGTAGCTGTTAAATAATGACATTGGAAAGCTAGCTGGTCATCATAAATATTTCCTTCATGGTGTAATCAAATTTAGAAATCCAACAACTACTTCCTAGATACTCGTCTAACTAGCATGAAGCTTTAAATATCTAAGCAACATTGCTGAAGGACTACTTGCTCAGGGACTGCCTTCTAAATTGTTAAACTCATTAGAACTTTATACTATTTATACTTCTTGTTTAACATATTCAATGTACCATGTACCATATCATTACAAGCTCACTTTCCTCAATTATAATTTATCTCTCTAACACGTTGCTTAGTTATTCTTAATACTTGCCAGCTCCCATGTGTAAGGCATAAGGTTTATTACATGAAAATATACTCCCTTTTCAAAGGTGAAGTAAACTTACCAACTAACCTGCCTTCAAAGATCTAGATAATTACTTTACTACTCTCTACCCATCTTAACTGCCTGTCTTCCAATACAAACCAAAATAGTAAGTACACGTGTAGTGGTACTTTTCATTAAAAAATGATTTATACTAATCCTGCATTAAAAAACTCATTACTGAGGTGAATCCATGTGTAACAGTTGCAAACTTGTTAAGTGACTACTTACAATAAACTGGAGTTATTTAACCCACGGCAAGTTTTAATCAAGTAAACCTTACAATCAACCTTACAAAGCATTCTAGTAATGATCATCTTGTATTTCTCAAGAGCAATGGTTCTCAAAGTGGGCAGTACTGCCCCCTGTGGGTGGCAGAAAGATCAAGAGGGGCATTGAAGAAAAGTAGGGCAATAATAAGGTAGCCAAAACGGGGCAATGGATGTAAGAACCCACACACACGCACCCCAAAGAAATGGGTTTATTAGGTTAAGTTTTATTTGTGAAATACAGTTGTTTTCAATTTGCTGCAGAAAGTGGTCTACATTTGTAGTGCTGAGTGAGGGGAGGGACCCTAGGAATGGTGGCGCGAGCATCAAGTGGGTAGCAACCTGAAAAAGTTTGGGAATCACTGCTCTAGAGCATTGCATACCTAAGACTGCCATCTTCTAAGTTACCTTTTATTTTTTATATAAAGGATGTGTAATTTGTTGGAAGTTTGGCTGCTGTTTCTAGTTGAATGGGCAACTGCATGGTAGCTTCTTCATTAGCTTACCTTGCAATAAGTTCTTTCTTGTGGTCTCACATCCATGCATTTAATCTCTTGCACCTCTGCATACTTGCACATGTATCTACATTTATATGTTCATTCCTTTAACATCAGTTTTTTTCCAAGCCAGCATAGGTTTGGATAGTGAGTTATAATTAGAGACAGGATTTTATTTAAAGATGCTCTTCCTGTTGCCAACCCTTATCAGTTTTAACTAAAGACATTTTTATTCCAGAGGTCTTTCAAGCACACTGTGATTGATCATAATGTCAACAGGGATGTCAACATTATCATTACATTGGTCAACAGGTGACAAGCAAGGAAAATCAATGTTCACACATATTTGAACATGAATACATGTAAACACACACACACACACACACACACACACACACACACATACACACACACACACATGACTGGCTCCTTGCAGTTTCTGTCAACCAAATTCTTTCACAAGACATAGGTCAACTTGGGGCTCTATAACAGATCAGTAACCCAAGGTCACTAGTTGCCTCCAGTTTGCCACCCCTGGGCTCCCACAAAAAATACATATTGCCTGCAGTAAATCTTAAAGTGGTGCTGCTCCCATACAAGTGTGACCCAGGGTGAACTGCCCCTCCACCCACCTCTAGTTACACTAGTGTTCAAGGTGTAACACAATCACTTGGAGGACTATGATGAATAAGAGGGGGATGAAGGGTGATCCTTGGTGGACCCTACTTCTACCCAGAATTCTTTACTATACTTGTTGCCAACCCTCACCTTACTGAAAGTGTCTCTGTACATGGCTCGCACAGCTCTCACTAACCATTCTTCTATCCCTAGTTTCCTCATTGACCACCGGATAAGGGATCGGGGGACTCTGTCAAAGGCTTTCTCCATGTTAACAAAAACCAGGTACAGAGGTTTATATTTGGCTAGGTATTTCTCCTGCAGCTGTCTTACCAGAAAGATAGCATCAGTGGTGCTTCTGCCTGGCACAAAACCGTACTGCATCTCATCTAAGCAGACTCTCTCCCTAATTAGTTGGGCTATGAGTTTCCCAGCAACAGAGTTTTGTTTCGTGGGTTATTTTCTGTCTTTTCCAGGTTATTTTGCATGCTTTCATTGAATGTGACATCAAAATCACATATAAACAGCTCCTTTCCCCAGAAAAGGAAAAATTTGGTTGCTATTTCTTGCAGGCCCTGCTACCATGTAACAAGTATTTCGGGTCCTCTTTTGCAAATAGTTGTTATGTGGTAGTAGGACATGCTAGAAATAGTAACCAAATCTTTGGAGGTGAGATATGTTGAATGCACTCGAAAAAATCCTTTTGAAAAACTCTTTCACACCAAGGTTATGAACGGGTCTTTTACGAAATATTTACCATATTTTTAAAGTCATTTTCACTTTAAAATATTTTTTAATTATGCCAAAAATATTTTTGCAATGGTATTCACTTGAAAATAATTTTAAAACGCATTAGAATATTGTCTGTTTAAAGAAAGCTAAAATATAACTACTTACTGTACAAGCAACTTACATTTTTGAAATCACATTCACTTAATATTTCTAAATGATTAAAATATTATGTTTAACAAAAGGGAAAATAGAAACATTTACTGTAAAAAAGCAAATCATATTTTTTGTTGTCAAGTCACTGTGTCTAATCGAAAGATTTCAGGATTAAGATTATTTTTGTAATATTTTCCCATTATGCCCTGCTTTGGGTATTTATACTCTGAAAACCTCTAATATCTTAAAAATCACTTGTCTGATTTACACGAAGCTTCTTTATTCCATTCCTATTAACATTTCAGGGTAAACGTAATTTATAGTATTTTCCCATTATGCACCAGTTTGGCTGGGTAACATTGCAAGCAAGCAAGATTCAAATTGACTTAATGTATTATAGATATATATAAATAAATGAAAAAAATATGTCCTGTTCTTAATGCGTATTTTTTCATTTATTTAATAATTGAACACCACGCAGCCTTAGTCAACGGTAAGTTTTTACATTTATATATATATATATATATATATATATATGTAGCAGCAGCATGAGCACTTGTGAACTTTAGCTACCCATATTGTAGATTTTTACTTTTGACTGCCCATTTTGGTTCACTGCATGATGGTTGGATCCATTTAGTTTTACTTGGACTGCCCACATCTTTAACATGATGGACTGACCTGGCATCTTTTCATCAGTTATAAAATAGGAAGTTCTGGCATGTTAAGTAACCAGGAGAGAGGTGAGATTTTTGCTACGAGTAGTCAGGGACACTGATGTGAAGATAATTTGATTTCAATTTGCAATCTGAACAGATTTGAAGCCAGAATCTTTGAAGTTAAGCTTAGTATTTTCTACCAGCCTCTGAATACAAGTGACTAAAATTATTTTGATACTGTATTCTTTCTTTAAACTTTATTCTACCTTCTGATGAACATTTAAATATTTA
>NC_142929.1:129044827-129064827 GCF_046866305.1 Octopus bimaculoides | reverse complement strand
AGCCATAGTGACTTAGAAATTGTGGCCTTGTACTTTGTATTCAGGTTTAGGAAAGCGATGGAGGTCTCTGGCAGGGGTGTGTCATTTGTGACCAAGAGAAACATTTTCAGAAGTCAGTTGGACATTATCAGGTAACCTGGATGGCTGTGTATGCCCAGTAAATCTAGGACAAATATCATCAAGTCGATCGATGAGGGTCATTAATAAGCAGTGTTGTTTAAGTAATGTTAGATACGGATAGGTAGATAGATAGATAGATAAGTAGATAGATAGGTAGATAGGTAGATAGATAGATAGATAGATAGATAGATAGATAAATAGATAGATAGATAGATAGAGAGACAGTTTTTTAAAATCATTTCAAATCCTGTGTTTTCTTTTTATTCCTTAACTAGGTTAAATTCCAAAGCAGCTACACAAAAGTTATTTAGTTCCATGTACACAAAGAACTAACAGCTTGCAAATGGCTTGTATGTTTACTGATTTATGCATATATCATTGCATAAATATTATATATTATATAAATATTATATATATATATATATATATATATATATATCATCCTCATCATCAACGTTTAACGTCCGCTTTCCATGCTAGCATGGGTTGAATGATTTGACTGAGGACTGGCAAACCATATGGCTGCGCCAGTCTCCAATCTGATCTGGCAGAGTTTCTACAGTTGGATGCCCTTCCTAATGCCAACCACTCTGAGAATGTGGTGGGTACTTTTACATGCCACTGGCACAAGGGCCAGTCAGGCAGTACTGGCAACAGCCATGCTCAAGTGGTGTTTTTTACGTGCCACCTGCACAGGAGCCAGTCCAGCAGCACTGGCAACAACCTCGCTCGAATGTTTTTTCACGTGCCACCGGCACAAGTACCAGTAAGGCAACGCTGGTAATATATATATATATATATATATATATATATATATATATATATATATATATATATATATATATATATATATGTATATGTATGTATGTATGCAAATGGCTTTAGTGATCACCAAGCAATTAGAAAACTCTAATTTACACAATGTATATTTATTAAAGTGTCGCACAAGGTAGAACAATCTGCTTTTCATTTCAGACAGAAACCTTCTATGTGGAATACTAAAAGTTATGTTTTCCATAGTTTGAATTTCTATAGCTGTACTCTCTCTCCATATTTCTCTTTCCTGCAAAACAAATGCATTGATCCAAAGAAATTTGACACTTCTCATAGATGAATTTGAAGCAGTCCTTATATCTGAGCTCTAGTTTTGAAGCATTGCATTTAGAATCCTATAATTCTCTGTAGAACATTTGTTTCAAAAGTCATGAATAATTTACATGAATAAGACCAACAGAGACAACTTTGATGATTAAAGAGTCTATGCTTGGCTATGCTGCTCTATTAATAACTTCAGTATTTTGTGTGAGACTACCTACCACTCAATGTAAAATATGTAGAATAACAATGAGTTTATTGTCTACAGGGCTCAAGTGTACTTTAACTCATTCGTAAAAGGTAAAAGGAGGAACAGAAAGCAACAGTAAGTCAAATAAAGAAAGACAACTATCAAAGCCAAAAGTACTTATCCACTACACAGAATAAAAATACAGAAAAGTGAACTGTAAAAGAGCTATAAGGAGGAAAAGGTGCACAGGTACATGGGGAGTAACACTAGTGAATTTCAAGAAGCATGGAATTTTCAAAGGATGCAATATCCTGACAGCTAAATTCCAACTTGGGTAGTTTATCCCAAGCTTAAATTAAGAATTAAATGAAACATTTTCCTTATTACATAACATAGCTCACTCATCGAATATCTATCTATCTATCTATCTATCTATCTATCTATCTATCTATCTATCTATCTATCTATCTATCTATCTACCTAGCTATCTAGCCATCCACCTACCTACCTACCTACCCACCTGCCTACCTACCGACTGACCGACCGACCAACCTACCGACCGACTGACCGACCGACCGACCTACCTACCTACCTACCTACTTACCTACCTACCTACCTACCTACTTACCTACCTACCTGCCTGCCTATCTATCTATCTATCTATCAGCTTGTATGTCTGTCTCCATATATTTATCTATCTATTTGTCTCCCTCTCTCTTTGCATGTGGGTATATACATCTTATTTCCTTATTGCCCACAATGGGTTAAACATAGAGGGGACAAACAAGGACAGACAAAGGGACTAAGTCGATTACATCAATTCCAGTGCATAACTGGTACTTAATTTATCGATCCCGAAAGGATAAAAGGCAAAGTCGACCTCAGCGGAATTTGAACTCAGAACGTAGCGGCAGACGAAATACCACTTAAGTATTTCGCCCACTGTGCTAACGTTTCTGCCAGCTCGCTGCCTTTGGGTATATACATCTGGGTTCATATCTATATTTGTGTTTCTTTATATCAAATTGTTACTTAACTAATTTGTCTGACAAATACGGACTGATAAAATGAAACCATACTGGGATAACTGTCGGGTGGGGGGCAAACATGATTGACTAAGACTTTTAAGTGATATGCTCCAACATGTTGTAGTTCAATGACCGAATAGGTAGAATGACAAAGATAATGATAAAATTATATAATTAATCGTATCTTTACTTCATTGGACACTAAACTCTGCTTGCGAAGACCTGTTGGGGCAAGTGAAATTGAAATCGTAATTGAACCATATTCGATAACTGGCACCTGTGCCAGTGGAGCACTAACAGCACCGTCCGAGCGGGATCATTGCCAGAGCAGCTGTCTGACTTCCATGCCAGTGGCATGTAAATAGCACCATTTGAGCGTGATCGTTACCAGCATTGCCCTTCTGGCACTTGTGCCGGTGGCACGTTAGAAGACATTTGAGCCAGGTTGTTGCCAGTGCCACTGGACTGGCTCCTGTGCAGGTGGCATGTAAAAAACACCATTTTGAGCGTGGCTGTTACCAGTACTGCCTGACTGGTCCTCGTGCTGGTGGCACGTAAAAGCACCCACTACACTCTCGGAGTGGTTGGCGTTAGGAAGGGCATCCAGCTGTAGAATCTCTGCCAGGTCAGATTAGAGCTTGGTGCAGCCATCTGGTTCACCAGTCCTCAGTCAAATCGTCCAACCCATGCTAGCATGGAAAGCGGACGTTAAACGATGATGATGATGATGATGATGAAAATTCATTCAGATACATCTTTTAGCTCTACACCCTCTTCCTATCTACTGAAAATTAGGAGCTAAAACATTGTCAATCTTTTATCTTTTATCTTTTACTTGCTTCAGTCATTGGACTGCAGCTTTGAAGGGTTTTGTCAAACAAATCATCTCAGTACTTATTTGTTAAGTGTACCACTTATTCTACCAGTTATTTTGCCTAATCACTAAGTTACATGGATGTAAACAAACCAACACCAGTTGCCAAGCACTGGAAGGGTGGAGTATTTAAAACATGCATGCACACACACACACATGCATGCACGCATGCACGCGCACACACACACATGCATGCACGCACGCACGCACACACACACACATGCATGCACGCACGCATGCACACACACATGCATGCACGCACGCACACACACATATACGATGAGCGTCAACACACCTTCCGTTGACAAAATTCATTCAACAAGCATTGGTCCTCCTGGGGCTATAGTAGAAGAAACTTGCCCAAGGTGCTGTCGAGTGAGACTGAACCTGAGACCATGTGGTTGCAAAACAAGCTTCTTAACCACACACACACATTTCTAATGTCTTTCAAATGTTCTAGAATACCCTCTCTTGTTATCTCATATATCTTTCATCTCTTTATTTTCTTGCTTTAGTTCTTCAGCAATCCATAGTAAGCCTCTTTAGGTAAACTTGACATTTATCATTCCTTCTGTTCTCCTGATATACTCCCATGCTACTTCTTATTTACTATGTCCTTCATGGTGAAAAGAAGTTACAATAGAAATGAAATATATCTAAACTATTCAACATACCATGTCCATCAATAAATTCCATGAAGGATTATTGTAACAATACTTGTGTTTCTAGTGTTTGCCAACTGAAAACAAAGTACAACAATACTGAATACTATTATTCATATTGTAATGCATAGAAACACGGATATATCGTAATATTTAACTCATACACACATACAGACATGCAGAATCACAAATAGACACACTGTCGTGTGTACAGTATGGCCATATATCACATGCAAGTGTGTATTGTTTGGTAGCCCTGATTACTTTTGGCCCAGCAGAACATTCAGGATGCAACAGCTGGAGGGAGAAGGGGAAAGGGCTGCACCAGCATGTGACTGGTATTCATTTACAGCTGAGTAGACTGGGCAATGTGAAATAAATGAAGAGTCTTGCCCGAGGGCACAAGGTGCTGCACAGTCCAGGAACTGAACTCACAATCATATGATTATGAGATGAGCACCATAACTACCAGGCCACACTCCTTTAGACACACAGTTTATACTGTATTGTGTAACATATATTCTAAGACATATACATACAAGTATATTGTAGCTTGTATACACACAGACATACCATAACACATAGACATAGTCATATCATAATACATATACATATGTAGACAAGTGCACAGACACACAAAGATATACAAACACAAGCATATAGACATATACATACAAACACACATACACGAACCTATTACATATGCAATGCATCCAAGCTGACCAAAATTAAATATAATCACCATAATTTAAGGAGACTAGCAGTTGTCTGCACTGGCAATAAATATTTCACTTAGACGCAAACAATTGACTATGTGATTGTACCACAAGAAGAACTAAGTATTTAGGTATGAACTTTTATTAAGCAATGATAAAGCATGATATTTATGGCCTGTTTCAAACTCCACAGCTCATGTAATCAAAAACTCCAAACATACATAAACACCTTAAGCTATCAGTAACACATAAAACATTTCCTACGAAATTTGTCCAAAACACACTCTCTCTCTTTTCAGACTTGGATTAATACAAAATACCGGTACACACAAAAATAGTCAACTGCATCCAATTGTCTAAACTAGATTAACACCCTCCACAAAATTTATTTATATTCACGTGAGAAGTTTCAATATCAGTACTGTAAACCATCAAACTACTCATTAATTTCCTGTTAGCTGTTAGCTCGGTGCTTTGATACAGAAGCATTCTTTTGCTTTTCTCTTTTGCTCTGTATTTAGATTTGTGCAGGTCAGAAGGTGTCAGGGATAGCAAATGAATTTACTACTCTTTGGCTAAGAAACTAAACTTTCAACTACTCAGTGATTGTAATTTCTCTAATAAATTCTGAAGAATCCTGGTTATTCTACAGCAAATGAATATTTAATCACACCTGCCTCCACTGTAGTTATTATCAAACATTGAGATATAAGAAGAGGAATGAAGTCAAAATGATTTCATCAAACCATAATTGTAACATTGTACCTCTTTCAACCAAATATAACATGACAGAAAGTGTAGCATAGCATAAAACCAGGTTGGCTATTAGTCATTTCTGATCTATTATATATTATCATGTCTATCTACTTGCAGCAGCAGTAGTCATAGCCATACAACAAGAACAAGAACAACAGCAACAACAGCAGCAACACTAGTGAATAAATGGTATCTATCTCTGTTTTTCCTGGCTGGCTAACTAACTTAATCATCCGACTGATAGTCTAACAAAATGTATTTAAAATGTCTGTGTAATATCATAAGAAAACACAAAATGTCAGCTCTTATTATGTCTTTGATATTGTTGTCACATAATAAAAATGACAAAAGTAAGTAGAGGGAAAATTAAGATGATTATTACTGACATTTTATGATGTGAAAGGTACAGTCTATTTATGGCACAGTCTATTTATGTCAACTCCTATACCTTAACATTAAGGACCTTTAACATGATTATATCAGCCTCGACTTAGGAAAATTTTATTATGTTCATGTTAATAAAAGCAATTAAATTATATATTCCTATAAGTATAATATTCCTATAGGAAAAATTTGATTATGACAAAAGAAAGGAAATATATTTCAAAGAATATAATTAACATATATCTTCAACTTAAAGATTCTAAATGACTATTTTATTCATTTATAATTTCTTTTATTAATAACCTAAGCAATGTAATCTTGGTCATTTTACTTTTGACCTTTTACCTGTTCCAGTCATTAGACTGCAGCCAAGCTGGGACATCATCCTAAAGGGTCTAGATGACTGAATCAACCCCAGGACTTAAATTTTTGTTAAGCCTGGTACTTATTCTATTGGTCACCTTTGCTAAACAGCTAAGTTATGTGGAAGTAAACACACACACACACACACTGGTTGGTTGTCAAGCAGTAGTGGAGAATAAACATGGACACAAAGACACACAGAGATATACATTACACACACACACACATATATATATATATATATATATATATATATATATATATATATATATATATATATATATATATAATATATATATATATATATATATATATATATATATATATATATATATATAATAATGATAATGATATTAGGGATACAAATTCAAATTTACAGGAGAAAATTCAATTTAACTTATAAAAATTAAAATTAAATTAAATTTCACAATATATAATATATAAATATATAATTTAGAGAAAAAAAACAACAATTATTGAATTCATCCATGAAAATCCGCAATCACATATAGAAAAATTTAATAAGTAAATACACTAAAAAGACCTATAATAAAAATAAAAAAAGTACAAAGTAATAAATATTAAAATAATAATATTAAAATATATGAATTAACAGAGTGAGATAAAAAAAAAATCCAAGGCTGTGAATAGTTTTCAGAATATTTATAAAGAGAAGGTCTTACAGCTGTTTCCGGATATTTTATATATCCCTTCATTAGAGACAGTGTGAGAAAAAGTTTAAGTAAATAGTTATTATAGAGAAGATAGGAAATGCAAAGTGAAGTGGAGGAATGATGAAGGGATATATAAAATATCCTGGAAACAGCTGTAAGACCTTCTCTTTATAGATGTTCTGATAACTATTCACAGCCTTGGATTTTTTAATCTCATTCTGTTAATTTTTATATATATGCATACTAATACATGACCTACGTTGGACTCCTCATTTGCATCATTATCGTACCTAGAGCTTAACTATGGTCTGTCCATAGCACTTATTCACCATTATCTGACACCAATACCTCCCATACCATATATATATATATATATATATATATATATATATTTACTCTTTTACTTGTTTCAGTCATTTGACTGTGGCTATGCTGGAGCACCGCCTTTAGTCGAGCAAATCGACCCCGGGACTTATTCTTTGTAAACCTAGTACTTATTCTATCGGTCTCTTTTGCCGAACTGCTAAGTTACGGGGACGTAAACACACCATCATCGGTTGTCAAGCGATGTTGGGGGGACAAACACAGACACACAAACATACACAGACACACACACACACACACACACACACACACGCACACACACACACACACACACACACGCACACACACACACACACACACACACACACATATATACATATATACGACGGGCTTCTTTCAGTTTCCGTTTACCAAATCCACTCACAAGGCTTTGGTCGTGCCCAAGGTGCCACGCAGTGGGACTGAACCCAGAACCATGTGGTTGGAAATCAAGCTACTTACCACACAGCCACTCCTACGCCTATATATACAAAGTATTGGGGTTTAGTTCACAGATGATCTAAACGAATAGGTATGCTAGGTAAGTGCTGTAATGGATTACTGGGGCTCCAAGGTTATAACTGAGAGGGTAGTTATGGAGCCTTTGCAGATTTCCAATGCAGTGGATATATAATTGTTAAACAGGACAGCAAACATTAAGGCAAGGCAAACATCTCAAGTTGTATACAACATTATTACGGGAAGAAATTAAAAATCTATGGAAGAAAACTAGAGATTATCTAAGTCTTAACAGCATTCTAAAGAAGTGTCCCACACCATAGCAATCTATTCAGACACATCTTATCTCTCTTTCTCCTCTTCCCCTCTCTCTATCTCTGTCTGTCTGCCCATCTATCCATCCATCTGTCTGTCTGTCTATCAATCTATCTTATTTATTTATTGCACACAAGGGGCTAAACATAGAGGGGACAAAGAAGGACAGACAAAGGGATTAAGTCGATTACATCGACCCCAGTGCGTAACTGGTACTTAATTTATCGACCTCGAAAGGATGAAAAGCAAATTTGACCTCGGCGGAATTTGAACTCAGAACGTAATGGCAGACGAAATACTGCTAAACATTTCGCCTGGTGTGCTAACGTTTCTACTACCTCACCACCTTGTGTCTATCTATCTGTCTGTCTGTCACTTTCTCTGTCTATCTATCTATCTATCTATGTATCTATGTATCTATGTATCTATCTATCTATCTATCTGTCTGTCTGTCTGTCTATCTATCTATCATGTAAATCGCCAAGAATACAAACAATAATGACTCAATTTATTCTTTATACATTCTGACGGATTTGTATGTGACTATTTGATTGATGTTGTTTTTCATCACCAGAGAACTTTTCTTCCCATTCAAAGTATTAAAACTGAAATAAGAACATTCATAGAATTAATTGGTCATGATGAGGAAGATTTGTTCTAGCTAATCCTAGCAAGATTTGAACACAAAGCTTAGAGACTTGAAAGTGAATACTATATAGCGCTTAGTCTGACATTCTACTACTTCCGTCAGGTCTTTCACTACTGCCATATTCCTTTCATAAAGAAAATGGCTAATAAAAGCTTTCAAAAATATAACTATATTATTTCAAGGATCTGCTACTGGAAAGCTATCTTCCTAAATCTTTTGTTTAATTCTTTAGCATATAAACCAGCCATATCTACCCAAAACATTCTACTTGCTTTATGCTTGTTCAAACTGGTCAGATCTGGTCTCTCACACCTATAGAATGTCATTTTAAACATAAACAACCACATCATTGAAATCTCAAAGCTACAAGATAATGCAAGATAAATTCAAAACAGCGTGAATAAATAAGCATTACATTTGACAGAATAATCCGAATGCTAAAGGGTTAAAGGGTTATACTTGATATTTTCCATGTTTATAGACAATCTATCTGCCTATACATATGTGTTTCTGCTGTTATGTTGTTTCTACTGTTATGTTGCTCCAGTCAGCCGAGCTTCAAATGTTTTAAATATGAGGACAAGATTTTTTTTTTCTATTTTCACTTTATCTATGGAAGCAACACAAGACATTCAATATCATTGTGAAAAATCAAGCAGTTGAGTGAGATGCTGGAATAGCCATGCACGTTTAAAAGTCTCTCCTGGCACAGAAGTCAAGGCTGTGTGGTACGAAGTTTGCTTCCCACAAAATATACCAATTCTATTACTAAATAGAGGGTTAAAAAATAAAAATATATGGGAATTATGAAGAATTTTCAACAAAAATTTGTGATGAAGAATTCTTCATTCTAAAAGAAGATTTTTGCCTTTAAAGCCATTTGAAAGTTAGAATATTACAATGAAGGGAGGAATATCTGAATGAAAATGTTCAGATTATTTTTTGGGGAATGGTAAATGTCTGACTTGTTGTCATAGAGAGAAAATCATTGGAAAGATTTGTGATGAGAAAGGGGACTTATTTCAAATGAAACAAAAATTACCAATGAAGAAATAAAATTAAAATATTTTATTAATGGAACTGATGGTAAAATGTTTAAATTGGATGATGCTTAATGCTCTGGTGATGCCAAAAGATTATATAAATTATAAATTTTTTGAAGTCATAGAAAAAATGACACCACATTCTGAGGGGAAAAGAAATACTGTTGATGGAATATAATTTTTAGAGTTGCTATCAAATGAATGGAATGAATATTGCTGATTCTGTGGCAGAATTAAAATGGAAATTGATAGACTGCTGCATCAACAATGCAGATTATATCGTCATTAGAGATTGATTATGGGCACATGTATGAAATATGTGCAACAAGTAATTTTAAAGTCCCAATAGTAGAAAAAAATATTGAAAATTGCTATGGTAGTTGAGAGAGTCACTGAAAGTTCTTCACATTTTCTCAGGAGAAAGTCTGTAACTGGAAATTAGGGGTTGAGGCTATGCAGATAAAGAATTAAATATTGAGCAAGAAACAAAAGCAAAATTGCTATGAATGCAAAACCACAAATCATACAAGTGAAAATTGTTCAAGGAATGCAATCTTTACCATAAAAATTGTCATTTGGGGAAAAGATTGCAGATTCAGATTAGACCAAAATAACAGTGGATAATATCAGAAAAGTGATGGGTGAAAAATGCCTTGGAAAATAAGAGCTTTAAAAACAGCAAATATCCATTTCCAGGGAAATATTACATTAATAATAACAAATACAATTAAACATCCCTATTAAAAGTCAATGGGCAGTTAACTGAATTTGAGATTATGAAGCAATTTTGTCCACTACTGAAACCAAGGGATCATCAAAAATGATAGACAAGTCAGAATTTAAATTCAGCAAAATTCAAGTTTTTGATCATGGGCCCAAACCAATTTTAGTAAAAGAGGTTTTTGAAATTTCATTTACATACAACCATCCGCAAGCCCCACTCATATTTAGATTGTTTATCATAAAAGTTCTTCACTGATGGGGTTGATGGTCAAGGACTGGATAGAACTCAACTAATGCTCAGACAAAAAAGTTATGAAATTGAATATAAAAGTGGACATGAAACAACAAAGGAAAATTGATAATCAATGGCAAAACGTTTTGGAGAAAACTCTTTCAATAAACCGTGTTTAGGACTTTGTACAGAATTGAAGGATTGTTTACAACTGGATGAAGGAGGCCATCTTAAATCCTACATCAACTGTCAACTTGATAATTATAAAATAGCAATTTTGCTGTGACTGGAATGGATACCGAAAGTTCAGTTATCATTTTTTTTACTTCTTTCAGTCATTAGATTGCAGCCATGCTGGAGCACTGCCTTGAAGAATATTAGTTGAATGAATCGACCCCAGTACATTTTTTTAAAGCCTGATATTTATTTTATTGATTTCTTTTGCTGAACCACTAAGTTACAGGGACGTAAACACACCAACACCGGTTCTCAAGCAGTGATGGGAGACAAATACTAACACACAAGCGCACATGTATATGTATACACACACACACACACACACAACAGGCTTCTTTCAGTTTCCATCTACCAAATCCACTTACATGGCTTTAGTCAGCCTGAGACTATACTGGAAGACACTTGCCCCAGGTGCCACACAGTGGGAATAAACCTAGAGTCGTGTTGTTGGGAAGCAAACTTCTTACCACAAAGTCACTCCTATGCCTATGGTGGATCAATTTAAAAGGAAATGCCAATCTGAAAAGAGACCAAATGGACATATGGTACTTGATACCATATGTCCATTTGGACTTGTATGTGCATACATAAACTATTGACAATAAAAGTCATGAGATATAAAATCATTTAAATAAAAAATTTAAAACTTGCATACCTTTAAAATTTTGTTGGGGTCCCAAGGGACCCCACCAGCCAAAGATGTGTTAATAATAAAATGAGTTACTGAAAATTTTCCAACAAAGACGGTCTTTACTTCATGTATTGAGACCCCTTTTTTTCACACACAGACATCTTCAACCTCATCCACTGAAGAGCCAGTCAAATGATTGGCATTTACTACTCCAGGTGTTGGTTCACAGATGTGCTTTCTCCTCACATTGTCTTTTCTAATACTTCTATGATAGCTTCTGTTGATTAAAGATAGCTGGTCTTGTACCTCCTTCATTCAGGCATTTCCAATTCATTTGTTTTTCTAAATCTTGTCTACCCCACCTTGTTGTGTGAACAATCCACCCTACGTTCTGCACTAATCACTATTCCCAGTCCTTCTTCCCTAAATCATGAACCTTCTGAAATCTCCTTGTTTATGCTGTTGACTAAGAACAGTTTAAATGGAACATTAATGGAATCAATCTCACCAATTTCAGGAGATCTCTAAAGGTCGTGGGCATTGCCCTTTCTCCAGACTTGGCAAGCAAAAAGAAAAATACCTTCTTGTTTTCTCTTGATTTAATTCAATTATTGAAATGGACAAATTGATTGTCATTGTTAATACTTTGAATGGTTTGTGGTATTAATAACAGTATATCCATCTAAATGAAATATGACATATTAAAAATTCCATTTCATTCAGTTAGTCATTATTGATTGAATATAAAATGGCACGTCATTAACTGTATGGTAGCTGGTAGTGTGTTACAATTTTAAAATCTTTGTGTTTTCATAAGCTATCTCTTAAATCTTCATATCAGAAAGACTCTTCACTTGTATGGTTGGTTACTTGTGATATTATAACTGATCAGTAAATTATAAAAGGAACATGATCTACTTAAATGTTATCAAACTGTGCAAATAAAATATCATGAAGCTAGAAATGTGCATTAGAAGGTACATAGACAAACTGTATTAAAATTGTATTTAATAAACAATCTGCAAATATATTAAAATGAATACTTTTACTAGCTTCAATTAATTGAATTGTATAACAGTTAGTATCTTGCTGTGCTAATATGGTAAAATCATCAATGGTTAGTTTATATTTAGCTTATTTTAAATCTATAAAATTCACTTCACTTATTCTTTTTTTTTTTTTTTCAAAAATCTTTGAAGTGAGCAATATTTTATTTCTGGGATATGTTTGTGAAATTCAAGCAATATTCCAATGTTGTACAACAATGAAAATGAAACCAATAATCATAGGATATATAAAGAAATTGTGGAGGCATGTGACTTAGTGGTTATTGTGTTGGACTCATGATCGTAAGATTGTAGTTTCAATTTCTGGACTGGGGAATGCATTGTGTTCTTATGCAAAACATTTCATTTCACATTACTCCCATCCACTCAGCTGGAAAAATGAGTAATCCTGCAATGGATCAGCATTCTATCCAGGTGGGGAATGCCGCTGAAACCAGGCAAACCAGCCCTTATGAGTCTGGCATGGCTCAAGAAGGAAACACTTATTTTTGCGACAGACCGATATCCCATCCAGGTGGGGAATACATATGCCATTGAAACTGGGAAACCAGCCCTCACGAGCCTGGCATGGCTTCAGAAGGAAACATTTATTTATTATTTTATCTATATACAGAAATGACTGAAATTATCTATATGGCTGAAATGAATCCTCAATTGCATAGACCAGATTTTTAATCAGCTGGGCAGCTATTCACAACATCAATGAATATTTCATTCACTTTTTCCTATAACAGAGACAATGAATTTTCATCTGAGCATGTGGCTGGCTGTGAGTACACACCATTTAAAAGGCCCCCAAAAAGATCAAAATGCATTTGGTAATCTCGCTGGTCACTGTTGGAATGAATTTTCATCTCTCTCTGTCTCTGTCTCTGTCTCTCTCTGTCTCTCCCTCTCTATCACTCTCTGATGTCAATTGTGTTTTTAGTACAGCAAGTCCATAAGAGATGTTATTGCAGGACAAATATTGCAGTAACTGGCCCATCAATTGTGTATATATTAAGTATGACATAGATAGCTATTTTATATAAATTCTTGTTGGGGCATGCATCTTCATCCATAAACTTCTTTTCCATAAACTTCTATAAACTTCTTATTTCTTTATTACCCACAAGGGGCTAAACATAGAGGGGACAAACAAGCAAACAAGGACAGACAAAGGGATTAAGTCGATTACATCGACCCCAGTGTGTAACTGGTACTTAATTTATCGACCCCGAAAGGATGAAAGGCAAAGTCGACCTCAGCAGAATTTGAACTCAGAACGTAAAGACACATGAAATACCGCTAAGTATTTCTCCCGGCATGCTAGCATTTATGCCAGCTCACCACCTTTTAATAAACTTCTGAATTATTACACAGGATGTTTGTACTAAATTTGACAGTTTGCATAAAAGCAAAACAAAACAAACATAATACACCATCAGAAATTTAAAGTTTTTTTTAAAAATCAAAAAATATCAACTGGGTTATGACTGGGAGATAATGGTTTACTCAAAGTAGCTGCCCTCAACTTACACCACAGCTTTACGCCAGCTCCAGAATTTGATGCACACACATTTTCCTCACTGTGTCCTGGGGAAGATCTTCAAAAACCTCTTTGATCTTGGCCACCAGCCTGGCCTTGGTCTTGCAGGCAGAGTGGTTGGTGTCTTTGTCCAACCATGCCCCACACATAGTAATCCATGAGATTAAAATTGGGGGAAATTGGAGCCTAAACTGGGGCTGGTGTAGTCATAGAAATTCTCCCATAATCACTTCTGATTCTTTTTGGAGGTATGGCAAGGAGCCAAATCCTACTGTCACACATACGACTTTCCAGAGGTAACCTTCGGTGGCCAGAGTTGCAGCACAGTCTTCAGCAGCTTCCCATAGCTGTCTGAATTCAGCTTAAGGCCCTGTTCAAAGATGTGGAGATGAATTCTGACCTGTGGATGCAGTCAGAATGCCTGCTGTGTCCCTTCATGATGTCCATGGCTTTGTAGTCTCTATTACAGTTGTCCCTGTCACATCTTAAAACCTTTACAGTATTCACAGAGCATTGAGTAGCAATTCTGATGTCAGTATTTCGATACCCAGTATGAATCATCACAATATAGGTAACTTTTTTCCAACAATCAGATGGCTTCCAGTCCTCCAAATCAGCTAACTTTTTCTCACCTACATCTTTAATCTTTATGCTCTTCAATGCTATTGACTGTTCATCCATACACGAAACTGTTCCTGTAAAAAAACCAGAGGGAGACATTAAAAAAATCATCAAATTTAGCTCAAATACGGTGCTTTTACTTACTTTTTGAATGGGTCGTCAATTTGTAGTTACTTTAGCATGTATTGCATCTGCATTCAATTTAATTACAATTTTCTATTTTTCAACAAGGCTACCTTAGTAACTAAGCAATGGTGTTGGGAAATGAAAGCAGTAATTTATCATAATAACCTTTTCTATAACAATAATAACTTATTTTTAATCATTTACTTATTTGTTCCAGTCATTCAAAGTAGCCAAGCTATTTTTGTACTTTCTCCATTATTGTTGGTTTCATTTCATTTCACATATATGTCCCAGTATTAAAAGATTGCTCTGAAATATATCTTAAGATTCTGTTTGATTTGATGCAAAACTAAAATTGATATGAATTTTCCATGTAAAAGTTGTATTGTCTGCTATTATTACCAAAATTAGTTTTGTGGTTTCTACAAGATTAAGATAATGTATTTTGAGAGTTAGATTCAAGCATTAAAGAGAGTTGTTTGAAAGCAGGACAGATGTTGTGTGCAAAAAGTAATGTGCAGATGTGCATCAGCATTGCTAATCACAGGGAAGGAGTATAAGTAAATTAATTGTTCTGATTCTTGCATATAATCTTAGTCGAAAAGCAAATAAATAAATAAAGTAGCTTTTTTTTTTTTTTTGTGTTTTTTAATTGTTCAGTCATTAGACTGCAGTCATTCTGGAGCACCCCTTGAAATATTTAGTTGAACAAACTGGCTCTAGTACTTTTTCTTTTCTAAGCCTGGTGCTTATTATATTGGTCATTTTTGCCAAGCTGTTAAGTTACAGGGACATAAATAAACCAACACCGACTGTCAAGTGGTGGTGGGAGGACAAACAGAAACACAAAGGCATATGCACACACAAACACACGTGCAACAAGCTTCTTTCAGTTTCCATCTACCAAATCCACTCACAGGGCTTTGGTCAGCCTGAGGCTACAGTAAGAAAATACTCACCCAAAGTAACACGCAATGGGACTGAACCCAGAACCACATGGTTGGGAAGCAAACTTCTTACCACGCAGCCACGTCTGCACCTATATTTGTACAAATTATTTATCATGATAGAACTATAACTCATAAATTATTGATACTGTCAGTTAAGTCATTGATTTAGTTAGTTAAAGAAAAAAACTGCTGAATGGGTTACAGCACAGTGATTGGAAACTTATGGCCATTATACAAGAAATGAAAGAAGAATATGGTTCTTTATGATGTAAATAAATGTTCCATCCATAACATATTTCACAAAGCTGGTGAGCCAATTAGTCATTTGCAAATTAACTGGGATTAAGATCTAAATTGAGTTCTTGATTAAGCGAAGAAAAAGACAAAAGACCAAAATCATAAACTCCATTTCTGATAAGGAAGTTCTCTCTCTCTTTCTCTCCCCCCTCTCTCCCCCTCTTTCTTTCTCTTTCTCTCCCTCTCTCTTCCCCTCTCTCTCTCTCTGAGGATATATATATTATTTGTTAAAGAGGACAACAAATGCATAAAGGCAAGACAAACATTTGAAGTCATATACGTTAATATTATAATAAGAAAAATTTAGACTTTAAAAATAGACTTTAAATTTTTCTAATAATAATAATAACAATGTATCCGACATGAAATGTTTTTATCTTGCCTCAGCGTTTGTTGTCCTCTTTAACAAATATATATCCACTATATTGGAAATACACAATTGTTCTATAACTCCCATCTCAGTTATGCCCTTGGAGCCCTGGTAATCCGTTACAGCACTTACTCAGTGTACCTAATTGTGTAGATCACCTGTGAACTAAACCCCCATATTTGGTATATATATGTACAATATATATGTGTATGCATGTGTGTATGTGTATATATATATATATATATATATATATATATATATATATATATATATATATGTATACACACACACATGCATACATGTATATATATATAGTCTAACCTATGCCAGCATGGAAAGCGGATGTTAAATAATGATGATCTCGATATATATATATATATCACATTAAACAAGGTTTGTGTTTAGGGAAGTTAAAATGAAATAATGAAGTTAGATAGAAAAAAAAAGGATGGAGATAGTAAACTTATGTGAGAGCCTGTTTCTACTCAATGCCAACATCTACTTAGTGAGAGAATTAGAATTTAAGAACTATCTAAGACTTCTTAAGGTACTGCCTACAGCCACTTTCTAAATTGTTTCAAGGTTGGGGCATAGGGCCCACCAGAAAGTGTTGATAATTCTTTCTTTCAAGACCTGAAATTTTTAGGGAAGTGGCTAAGGGGGCTAGTCAATTACTTCAGTACGAGAGTGGTATTTTTATTTTGATCTCAAAAGGATGAAAGGCAAAGGTGACCTGATTGAGATTTGAACTTAGAACATAAAGACAGATGAAATGCTATTAAATATTTTACCCAGCATGCAAATGGTTCAATGAAATTATTGTGCATGGTGCTCAGGTGCACTACTACTCATCAAAGGTGCATGTACAGTACATAGAATTATGTGCAAAAGCCAGGAAAGTGAACGGTGTAAGAGTTATGACATACATATGTGCATGCATATGGAGGCAGGGATATCAGGTGTAGTGTGGGCAAATTTCAGGAAGCATGAAGGTTTTAAAGGATACAATGTCTAGGCAATTAACAACTGATGCAGGTAGTTTGTTCCATGCTTTAGCAACTCTGAGTGCGAAAAAATGTTTCTGAAAGTCATGGGAGCTGTGCTGTTTTCTGTTCATGCCCACGTGTGTTAGAAACATGGAGCTTAAAAAGGTGTTCAAGGTGGTTGTTGGTGCGATGGTTGATAATAATAATGTGAAACAGTGTTGAAATGAAATTATTAACAATAATAAGTACATGGTCTTTTAGAAGCAAAAGAAATAAGATTACATTTGTGAAGATGGACTGGAAATTAGATTTCATGTACACTCTTTTTTTTTATTGCTTAATCAGGAGGGAAAGACAATGCCAATAACTCTATACTAAAGAGCCAAGACTGGTGAAAGAGATTGGAAGATAGCATCAAAGTAGACTCTACTAAAGAACCAAAAGTACCAGGTAGAATGAGACCGCCGTTGTTACTATTCCACATACACTGACGATTTAAACCTTTTGTATTTCTCTTTCCTTAATTAAGAACTAAGTTTATATCTTAATCCTGACTAATTTGTGAGTAAATAATTGGTTTATTAGCTTTCTGAAATATCTTATGGTCTATGAATTTATTTACTAGGCAACTGCTACAGAAAAGAAATGAGCATGGAAGGAGTTCCATGGGGAACTGCTCCTACATCTGTGAAGGTGCTACTGCTGCAAAAATTATTATTACTGCTGCTTTAGCAAAGGCAGAGGTATTATTTTTAGTCGTTATTTGTTTGTCCATAGACAAGATATCTCAAGAACCACTGGATGGATTCAGATGAAACTTTCAGGGATGTTTGGCCTCATGACTGGCACAAACATCTGGAATCGATCTGGTACTGGACAAGGATTCTGGATTATTTTTCTTGTTGTTTTACTTAATTTTTGAGAGCAGTCACGTTCATTTTTAGTATTCTTGATTGGGAGAGCAGTCAAGTTTATTTCAGATACTCTCATTTTAAAAATCATCTCTAGCTAATCTTTGAGAGGACGTTGGTGTTGCCTTAGTGGAGGTTTGCGCTCTCTGAGTGCTCTTGTTATTGTTTTTCTTTTCGGCTTGGGTTTTGTTGGAATTCCTGAAGTCTTGCATGCATAGTAGGCTTGCTGTCTACAGCTCACGGTACCATGCTATCTGTTTTTTCCAAAAAATCTAATACTTTCCTGAAAATTCTGGTCATGCCAAGGAGGCAACCCATTTGTAACAGTTCTACTGGGCACTCTGTTCCTCTTTATATTCCTCTTGATGTTTTCTGAATCTGTCCCCAAGGACCAAACAATAATTGGTACCAACTTCTTCTTCTTCTTCTTCTTCTTCTTCTTCTTCTTCTTCTTCTTCTTCTTCTTCTTCTTCTTCTTCTTCTTCTTCTTCTTATTATTATTATTATTATTATTATTATTATTATTATTATTATTATATATGCAAAAAATACACATTCTAGATAACACCTGACTGACTGGCATAAAGTCATTCACATACACAGGGGTCCCTGAACGTTTTAGACCATTGACCCCTTCATGGAATCATTGACCCCCTCATCAACCTTCAGGCATGTACAAGAAAATAATTAAATAACAATAATAATCAAACAGATGTGCAGTTTCAGGTCATTTATTGACCCCTTGAATAGTCCCATCGACCACTTTGGAGACCCATGTTCTAGCCTCTCTGATGTTTACCACTACTATGTTGTGCTCTGCTCTTCAGAACTAGTCAGTCTTATACCATCACCATTCAAGCACTTTTGCCTCATTCATCTTGCCTCCAGCCATCGTCCACTTTGTCTTCAAGTATCCACGTCTCTGCACTAACACCTACACCCATTCCTCCTTCCTCAGAATTGTGGTCCTCTGGAATCACCTCTTTGCTGAAAGTGTCAGAAGTAACATACAGCCAAATCTTCAAATTTTACCTAATTATCAGTTCAACGACGACGATGATGATGATGATGATATCCATCATAAAAAAAATCAATGATGTCCTGGACAATGTAGTTTTGAGTAACTAAAATGAGATATCTGATGGACACAGGTGCAATGTCTTTGATAACGGGTCTGCTTAATCAGAGATGATTCGGGCCTAAACACCTGCAGCAGTTGCAGCAGCACCACCACCACCACCACCACCACCACCATCACTACAACTACTACTACTATTACTACTACCACTACTACTACTACTACTACTACTACTACTACTACTACTACCACCACCACCACCACCACCACCACCACCACCACCACCCACTGCCTCCCTTACTCCTCCAACAATAACTAAAGGATACTTTTGCTTAGAGATATTTCAGTAAAATTTTACTTGAATTAATAAACAATAAACAGAATAACCAATGTATTTTGGGAAGAATTATTTGCAAAACCCCCCACCAAAATCATGGTTTTTAGACTCAAAACATCTCAACAGTTAGATTTCAAATCTAGAATAGAAAGTTTATTTGAATTATTTATTGTCTCTGAAAATTGGTATAAAATGGTAATTTAGAAAAACATTTA